>NC_088234.1:10360098-10362598 GCF_036934945.1 Oncorhynchus masou masou
ATTACCGGTCAAATTAAGATCCTACATCTGTACAAACATTTCACAAATATGTAAACAACGTCTATTCTTTATTTTCAAAGTTTGCGTTATGAAAATACAAGAATATTAAGAGACTGATATTAGTAGACCGTAGTAGACACACTGAAAGAGGGCTTATAAAGACAAAGAAAATCTGCCTCAGGGGTAATTTAAGAATACTCTTTATTTAGTATTGCACATTGTTTTGTGACCAGAGGAGATTGATATACGTTGGTATCTATGGCAACCACGTAGTTTGAGGAAGTATAATACAATGAATAGGATATTTTAATGACATTTTGTTCAAATGAGTACGAATGATAACGAATGGTATAAATAAGAAATCTTAATAAAAAATATATCATTTTGATGCTGTTCATCAGACCACAGGCTTAAACGTAATTCCCAACCTTGAGACTAGTTGTAATCTCACAAAATACTGACTACGATATAAATACTTGTTTAATTACATACATACAGTAAATACATATACGAAAATGATTTAAATATGTTTCTATATATAAAAAGTAGAAAAAGTGAGCATGCATAAACATGAAGTTGGATAGAGAGCACTTGGACCAAAGGCCATTGCAAAGACAGGAGACAAGCTCTCTAGTACATCTCTATATGCATAAAACATCTGGCCGAGAGGTCAAAGGTGAGGTCAATCATTACACATAACCATTGCTCCATGTCTGTTCTCACTCTCACTCTCTATCTATCTATCTATTTCTCTCCCCCTCTACCTCTGGTTCAATGGCACTACGGTTTCTCTCTCTCTTTCTCTTGTTCTCCCTTCCCCCTTTTTCACTCTCTATCTATCTATCTATCTATCTATCTATCTATCTATCTATCTATCTATCTATCTATCTATCTATCTATCTATCTCTTTCTCTCCCCCTCTACCTCTGGTTCAATGACACTACGGTTTCTCTCTCTCTTTCTCTTGTTCTCCCTTCCCCCTTTTTCACTCTCTATCTATCTATCTATCTATCTATCTATCTATCTATCTATCTATCTATCTATCTATCTATCTATCTATCTATCTATCTATCTATCTATCTATCTATCTATCTATCTATCTATCTATCTCTTTCTCTCCCCCTCTACCTCTGGTTCAATGACACTACGGTTTCTCTCTCTCTTTCTCTTGTTCTCCCTTCCCTCTTTTTCACTCTCTCTTTTTTTGTTGTATATTTTTTACCTGGAACACAAAGTTCCAAAGTCTGACGGTATGACATTGCCTATCTCTCCACGTCACTATCAAGTATGATCAAAGTATGATACATGTACCATGTACCACCATCTGATTCTGATTTTTAAAAAAGGCCACGTCATCTAACCCGATTGAACAGATACTGCATGACAGATATAGTTGGAGGATAAATTCCTCGATGGCAAAGCGAATACAGTCACCATTACGTTGAATGTGAGTGTGTTGACTGTTAACATTTGGTGAAGCACTTTGAATGACTATGTTTAGGCGCCGAGCTACTGTTTTGTCTCTGGCCAGCACCCTGTATGAAATATTTGTAGAAATATTGAAAACCTTATAACCAAAAATCCATGTGTCTGTCACATTTACATGCTGTTCCCCTTGGTACGGTCCAAAAGCTAGCATTCAATATCACATCTTCACTCTTAGAACAAAAAAAGCGTTATCTAGAACCCAGAAGGGTTCTTTGGCTGTCCTCATAGGAGAACCCTTTCTACCTGGAACCAGAAAAGGTTCTCCTACGAGGACACCGGAAGAACCCTTCTGGAATTATTGTTCCTAAGAACGTAACCCAACCTTTTGCCTAAGGAAAATCCTAAAGGACGATACATTCTTAGGAACATCTCAATGAGGGGTTTGTTAAAGATGCTTTAGCCTGTAATATTGGGCTAAATCTGACCCTCAGCATGTCATCCACGTACTTTGGTAAAGTCAGAAAGATGGAGTAAAATATAGCAATCCCCTTTGCCTAAGCAAAATCTTCAGGAATATCTATATATTTTATGTATACCTTAACCATTCCTTTAAGATATGTTAACCCTTCTCACACTTCAGCTATACATTATGAATACAGAGGTTGTTTTGCATAGATAGATGTCAAGCCACATAATGTCTGCATGTTTGGCTATGTAGAGGAGAGGGAGTGTATGTCCATGGAGAACAGATTGGGAAAAATGTTGGGAGCGTTCCTCCGTCTTCTCTTCTAGGACTTGATGGGTTGGCTGAACATGCAGTGGCCACCCCTGGAGAGGAGAGGAGAGGAGAGGAAAGTGAGGAGGTTGAGAGAGAGAGAAAGAGAGGGAGAGAGAGGGGGTTGAGAGAGAGAGAAAGGGGGAGAGAAAGAGAGGAGGTTGAGAGAGAGAGAAAGAGAGAGAGAGAGAGAGAGGGGGGGTTGAGAGAGAGAGAGAAAGGGAGAGAACGAGAGGAGGTTGAGAAAGAGAGAGAGAGAGGAGGTTGAGAGAGAGAGAAAGAGAGAGAGAGAGAAGA
>NC_088234.1:10367598-10430098 GCF_036934945.1 Oncorhynchus masou masou
TGGAGTGGGTCTAGGGTTTCTGGGATGATGGTGTTGATGTGAGCCATGACCAGCCTTTCAAAGCACTTCATGGCTACAGAAGTGAGTGCTACGGGTCGGTAGTCATTTAGGGAGGTTACCTTAGTGTTCTTGGGCACAGGCACTATGGTGGTCTGCTTAAAACATGTTGGTATTACAGACTCAGACAGGGAGAGATTAAAAATGTCAGTGAAGACACTTGCTAGTTGGTCAGCGCATACTCGGAGTACACGTCCTGGTAATCCATCTGGCCCTGTGGCCTTGTGAATGTTGACCTGTCTAAAGGTCTTACTCACATCGGCAGCGGAGAGGGTGATCGCACAGTCTTCCAGTACAGCTGGTGCTCTCATGCATGTTTCAGTGTTATTTGCCTCGAAGCGAGCATAGAAGACCGTGTTGAAGTAGAAATGTTTATTACAGCAATAGGGGCAGGCAAACGACAGGTCAAGCCAGGCAGGGGTCGAAAATCCAGAGTAGTGGGCAACGGTAAAGGACGGCAGGCAGCCTCAGGAGCAGACAGAGATGTCAGGCAGGCGGGCTCAGAGTCAGGACAGGCAGAGGGGTCAGGCAGGCAGGCGGGCTCAGAGTCAGGACAGGCAGAGGGGTCAGGCAGGCGGGCTCAGAGTCAGGACAGGCAGAGGGGTCAGGCAGGCGGGCTCAGAGTCAGGACAGGCAGAGGGGTCAGGCAGGCGGGCTCAGAGTCAGGACAGGCAGAGGGGTCAGGCAGGCGGGCTCAGAGTCAGGACAGGCAGAGGGGTCAGGCAGGCGGGCTCAGAGTCAGGACAGGCAGAGGGGTCAGGCAGGCGGGCTCAGAGTCAGGACAGGCAGAGGGGTCAGGCAGGCGGGCTCAGAGTCAGGACAGGCAGAGGGGTCAGGCAGGCGGGCTCAGAGTCAGGACAGGCAGAGGGGTCAGGCAGGCGGGCTCAGAGTCAGGACAGGCAGAGGGGTCAGGCAGGCGGGCTCAGAGTCAGGACAGGCAGAGGGGTCAGGCAGGCGGGCTCAGAGTCAGGACAGGCAGAGGGGTCAGGCAGGCGGGCTCAGAGTCAGGACAGGCAGAGGGGTCAGGCAGGCGGGCTCAGAGTCAGGACAGGCAGAGGGGTCAGGCAGGCGGGCTCAGAGTCAGGACAGGCAGAGGGGTCAGGCAGGCGGGCTCAGAGTCAGGACAGGCAGAGGGGTCAGGCAGGCGGGCTCAGAGTCAGGACAGGCAGAGGGGTCAGGCAGGCAGGCGGGCTCAGAGTCAGGACAGGCAGAGGGGTCAGGCAGGCGGGCTCAGAGTCAGGACAGGCAGAGGGGTCAGGCAGGCAGGCGGGCTCAGAGTCAGGACAGGCAGAGGGGTCAGGCAGGCGGGCTCAGAGTCAGGACAGGCAGAGGGGTCAGGCAGGCAGGCGGGCTCAGAGTCAGGACAGGCAGAGGGGTCAGGCAGGCGGGCTCAGAGTCAGGACAGGCAGAGGGGTCAGGCAGGCGGGCTCAGAGTCAGGACAGGCAGAGGGGTCAGGCAGGCGGGCTCAGAGTCAGGACAGGCAGAGGGGTCAGGCAGGCGGGCTCAGAGTCAGGACAGGCAGAGGGGTCAGGCAGGCGGGCTCAGAGTCAGGACAGGCAGAGGGGTCAGGCAGGCGGGCTCAGAGTCAGGACAGGCAGAGGGGTCAGGCAGGCGGGCTCAGAGTCAGGACAGGCAGAGGGGTCAGGCAGGCGGGCTCAGAGTCAGGACAGGCAGAGGGGTCAGGCAGGCGGGCTCAGAGTCAGGACAGGCAGAGGGGTCAGGCAGGCGGGCTCAGAGTCAGGACAGGCAGAGGGGTCAGGCAGGCGGGCTCAGAGTCAGGACAGGCAGAGGGGTCAGGCAGGCGGGCTCAGAGTCAGGACAGGCAGAGGGGTCAGGCAGGCAGGCTCAGAGTCAGGACAGGCAGAGGGGTCAGGCAGGCGGGCTCAGAGTCAGGACAGGCAGAGGGGTCAGGCAGGCGGGCTCAGAGTCAGGACAGGCAGAGGGGTCAGGCAGGCGGGCTCAGAGTCAGGACAGGCAGAGGGGTCAGGCAGGCGGGCTCAGAGTCAGGACAGGCAGAGGGGTCAGGCAGGCGGGCTCAGAGTCAGGACAGGCAGAGGGGTCAGGCAGGCGGGCTCAGAGTCAGGACAGGCAGAGGGGTCAGGCAGGCGGGCTCAGAGTCAGGACAGGCAGAGGGGTCAGGCAGGCGGGCTCAGAGTCAGGACAGGCAGAGGGGTCAGGCAGGCGGGCTCAGAGTCAGGACAGGCAGAGGGGTCAAAACCAGGATGGCAAGAAAAAGAGAAACTGGGAAAAAGCAGGAGCCGAGACAAAATGCTGGTTGACTTGACAAACAAGACAAACTGGCAACAGACAAACAGAGAACACGGGTATAAGTACCCAGGGGATAATGGGGAAGATGGGCGACACCTGGAGGGGGTGGAGACAAGCACAAGGACAGGTGAAACAGATCAGGGTTTGTCAGTAATGTCAGTACTGTCAGTAATGGGTGTGGCTGAAATAGCTGAATGCACTCATTTGAAGGGGTGTCCACATACTTATGTATTTATAGTGTATGTCTTCCAGAACAATCCATACGTTATGTAAAGGGATGTGGTCTATCTCTTGCATTTTATTGTATTTTGAAACAAAAAACATGCAATCATATTGATTTGACAAGTTAAATGTGATCTAAAATTAGGTTAAAGCTCTTGCAAGAACACATGTTTGAATTCTAGGATTTAAGTATTCACAATACAGACAATCCATAAAACAATCCAAAATGAAGTTCTATGTTCTGAGTTCTAAGTTCTATGTTCTGAGTTCTAAGTTCTGAATTATGAGTTCTAAGTTCTGACGTCAACATGCTTAGAAGACAAAGCTCTGTCACCTCATGGTGATGTTTCGTGCCCTTTGAACTTTGATTGGCATTGAGTAACATCGACTACAAAATCTGACCTGAGACACGATTCTCTTATCAGTCAATCATCCCCCAAAAACGTGAACCATTGCAAACTGCACTGTGAACACAGACCTTCACAGAATGGACATACTCAGAATGTTAGAATCTATGGGCACAGTTCAGGCCTTGAATCAAATTCATTTCCCAACTGAAAGTGCTTGAATCGCTAAAACGCACACGCAGTGAAAAGTGAGGAATTCGTGCCAATGCAATGTGTGCTTAGTGGGACATATTTTTGGGGAGATGTCAGTGAACTTGTCACACTCCTGGGATGGATAAATTCAAGAAGCACAAATCCTTCAGCTGGGTTAGTGTCAACACTACTCTATCTGAGTGAAGAGAGAGAGAGAGACAGAGACACAGAGAGAGAGAGAGAGAGTAGAGAGAGAGAGAGAGAGAGTAGAGAGAGAGAGAGAGCAGAGAGAGAGAGAGAGAGAGAGAGCAGAGAGAGAGAGTGAGAGTAGAGACAGAGAGGGAGACAGAGAGAGAGAGAGAGAGAGCAGAGACAGAGTGAGAGTAGAGACAGAGAGGGAGAGAGAGAGAGAGAGAGAGAGAGAGAGAGAGAGCAGAGACAGAGTGAGAGTAGAGACAGAGAGACAGAGAGCGAGCAAGAGAGTAGAGACAGAGAGGGAGAGAGAGAGAGAGAGAGAGAGAGAGGAATGGAGAGAGAGAGAAATGTTTGTCAAATTTCTGCCCTGCTAGAGCTGCCAAAGGTCAACTGTACGTGCTCTTTTTGTGAAGTGGAAACGACTAGGAGCGAGAATGGCTCAGCAGCGAAGTGGTAGGTCACTGTAACAGAACGGGACCGGCGAATGCGGAAGCACGTAGCACGTAAAAATAATCTGTCCTCGGTTGCAACACTCACTTCCGAGTTACAAACTGCCTCTGGAAGCAACGTCAGAAACAATAAGTGTTCGTCAGGAGCTTCATGAAATGGGTTTCCATCACACTTCACCATCTGACAGTTCAACGGACTAATCTGGGTTTGGCGGATGCCAGGAGAACGCTACCTGCCTGTATACATAGTACTAACTGTAAAGTTTGGTGGAGGAGGAATAATGGTCTGGGGCTGTTTTTCATGGTTCGGGCCCCTTAGTTCCAGTGGAGGGAAATCGTAACACTACAATGACGTACTAGATGATTCTGTGTATGACATTTCAAATGTCATATTATATCTATATATAGTGTTGTAATGATGTGCAAATAGTTAAAGTACAAAAGGGAAAATAAATAAACATAATAATGGATTTGTATTTACAATGGTGTTTGTTCTTCACTGGTTGCCCTTTTCTTGTGTCAACAGGTCACAAATCTTACCGTTGTGATGGCACACTGTGATATTTCACCCAGTAGATATGGGAGTTTATCAAAATTGTGTTTGTTTTCAAATTCATTGTGGATCTGTGTAATCTGTGGGAAATATGTGTCTCTATGGTCATACATTGGGCAGGAGGATAGGAAGTTCAGCTCAGTTTCCACCTCATTTTGTGGGCAGTGAGCACATAGCCTGTCTTCTCTTGAGAGCCAGGTCGGCCTATGACGGCTTTTCTCAATAGCAAGGCTATGCTCACTGAGTCTGTACATAGTTAAAGCTTTCCTTAAGTTTGGGTCAGTCACAGTGGTCAGGAATTCTGCCACTATTTGGCCCTGCATTCTAGTTTGCTCTGTTTTTTTGTTAATTCTTTCCAATGTGTCAAGTAATTATCTTTTTGTTTTCTCATGATTTGGTTGGGTCTAATTGTGCTGCTGTCATGGGGCTCTGTAGGGTGTGTTTGTGAACAGAGCCCCAGGACCAGCTTGCTTAGGGGACTCTTCTCCAGGTTCATCTCTCTGTAGGTGATGGCCTTGTTGTGGAAGGTTTGGGAATCGCTTCCTTTTAGGTGGTTATAGAATTTAACAGCTCTTTTCTGGATTTTGATAATTAGCTGATATCGGACAAATTCTGCTCTGCATGCATTATTTTGGTGTTCTACATTGTACACAGAGGATTTTTTGCAGAATTCTGCATGCAGAGTCTCAATTTGGTGTTTGTCCCATTTTGTGAATTCTTGGTTGGTGAGTGAACCCCAGACCTCACAACCATAAAGGACAATGGGTTCTATAACTGATTCAAGTATTTTTAGCCAGATCCTATTTGGTGTGTCAAATTGTATGTGCCTTTGATGGCATAGAATGCCCTTCTTGCCTTGTCTCTCAGATCGTTCACAACTTTGTGGAAGTTACCTGTGGCGCTGATTAGGAAAAGGTATGTACAGTTTATTTTGTGCTCGAGAGCAACGGTGCCTAGATTGAATTTATATACGTAGTCTTGGCAACTGGGGGCTTAGGCTGCAACCCTGTCTCACCCCACGGCCCTGTTGAAGGAAATGTGTGTTTTTTTGCCAAATTTAACCGCATACTTGTTGTTTGTGTACATGGATTTTTATAATGTTGTATGTTTTTCCTCCAACACCACTTTCCATCAATGTGTATAGCAGACCCTCATTTCAAACTGAGTCAAAAGTTTTTTTTGAAATCAACAAAGCATGAGAATACTTTTTCTTTGTTTTGTTTTTTTGTCAATTGGGGTGTGCAGGGTGAATACGTGGTCTGTCGTACAGTAATTTAGTAAAAAGCCAAAAGGACACTTGCTCAGTACATTGTTTTCACTGAGGAAATGTCTGCTGTTAATGATAATGCAGATGATTTTCCCAAGGTTGCTGTTGATACATATCCCACGGTAGCTATTGGGGTCAAATTTGTCTCCATTTTTGTGGATTGGGGTGATCAGTCCTTGGTTACAAATATTGGGGACGATGCCAGAGCTGAGGATGATGTTAAAAAGTTGTAGTATAGCCAATTGTAATTTGTTGTCTGTATATTTTATAATTTCATTCAGTGTACCATCAACAGCACAGGCCTTTTTGGGTTGGAGGGTTTTTATTTTGTCCTGTAGTTCGGGTCAATGTAATTGGAGAATCCAGTGTTTTCTGGTAGTCTTTAATAGTTGATTCTAAGATTTGTATTTGATCATGTCTATGTTTTTGCTGTTTGTTCTTTGTTATAGGGCCAATAAGATTGGGGAAGGGGTTTGTCCATACATCTCCGTTTTGGATAGATAATTATTTGTGTTGTTGTTTTTCAAAGTGTTTTCCAATTTTCCCAGAAGTGGTTTGAGTCTATGGATTCTTCAATTACATTGAGCTGATTTCTGACGTGCTGTTCCTTATTTTTCCGTAGTGTATTTCTGTATTGTTTTAGTGATTCACCATAGTGAAGGCGTAGACTCAGGTTTTCTGGGTCTCTATGTTTTTGGTTGTACAGGTTTCTCAATTTCTTTCTTGGGTTTTTGAATTCTTCATCAAACCTTTTGTCATTGTTGTTGATTTTCTTTGGTTTTCTGTTTGACATGTTTAGATTTGATTGGGAATCTGAGAGGTCAAATATACTGTTAAGGCTTTCTACTTCCAGGTTTACCTCTTCACTATTACAGTGAAACATTTTGTCCAGGAAGTTGTCTAAAAGGGATTGAATTTGTTGTTGCCTAAATGTCTTTGGGTAGATTTCCACACTACTTTCCTTCCATCTATATCTTTTCTTAATATTATTCAGTTCCTTTGGCTTTGATACCTCATGATTGAGTATCACTCTGTTCAAGTAGACTGTGATATTGCTGTGATTTGATAGGGGTGTCCGTGGGTGGGCTGACTGTGAACGCTCTGAGAGACTCAGTGATAAACTAGTCTACAGTACTACTGCCAAGAGATGAGCTATAGGTGTACCTACCATAGCAGTCCCTTTGAAGCCTTTCATTGACTATGTACATACCCAGAATGCAACAGAGCTGCAGGAGTTGTGACACGTTTTTCTTTGTTGATGTTGTCGTAGTTGTGCTTAAGAGGGTATATGGGGGAGGGAATGCTGTCACCTTCAGGTAGGTGTTTTCCCTCTGTGTGCTGAGGGTGTCAGGTTCTTGTCCAGTTCTGGTATTCAGATCACCACAGGCGATCAACATGTCACTGGGCCTGGAAATGATTGGTTTCCCCTCCAGGATGGAGAAGCTGTCTTCATTAAAGTATGGGGATTCTAGTGGGGAGATATAGGTAGCACACAGGAGGACATTTATCTCTGTTGATAATGTTGATCATTTCCTTTTTAATTTCTAGCCAAATGTAAAATGTTCCTGTTTTGATGGAGTGAGTTAGGTCTGCTCTACACCAAATTAGCATACCACCTGAGTCACTTCCCTGTTTCACACCTGGTAGTTTGGTGGATGGGACTACCAGCTCTCTGTAACTTAGGTTCGTCTCCTCTATACCATGTTTCTTGTAGGATGACAATGTCTGTATTTCCAATTTATTTTGTGAAATCCAGGTTCCTGCTCTTAGACTAAAGGCAGATGACCTCAGGCCTTGGATATTCCAGGATGAGATAGTAAAGGCTTTTTGTTCCATAAAGTGTCCAATGTTGTTGGTCGTGGTTTGGCCTCAGGCCAGTAAGTGTGAGCAGAGCCTGCTGAGTGTCTGGTACATGCCATTGGCTTGTGTAAGAGTGGGGGTTTGCCTACTTACGGCCTGGCCGTATGTGTGACTTTCATGTTGAGGCCCTCTTTGCAGGAGTGGGGCGCATGGGGTGGGCAGGAGGGGCATAGGTCTGCTCTGAGGGGGCCTAAATGGGGTATGGGCATGGTTGGTTTGGGAGTTGGGCACTGCTGCCTTGTAGAGGTGGACCTGGTCATAGAGGCTGTTCAGGGTGGAGTAGTGGGCACTGCTGCCTTGTAGAGGTGGACCTGGGCATAGAGGCTGTTCAGGGTGGAGTGGTGGGCACTGCTGCCTTGTAGAGGTGGACCTGGGCATAGAGGCTGTTCAGGGTGGAGTGGTGGGCACTGCTGCCTTGTAGAGGTGGACCTGGGCATAGAGGCTGTTCAGGGTGGAGTGGTGGGCACTGCTGCCTTGTAGAGGTGGACCTGGGCATAGAGGCTGTTCAGGGTGGAGTAGTGGGCACTGCTGCCTTGTAGAGGTGGACCTGGTCATAGAGGCTGTTCAGGGTGGAGTGGTGGGCACTGCTGCCTTGTAGAGGTGGACCTGGGCATAGAGGCTGTTCAGGGTGGAGTAGTGGGCACTGCTGCCTTGTAGAGGTGGACCTGGTCATAGAGGCTGTTCAGGGTGGAGTAGTGGGCCAGGAAAACATTTGGTTTTGAGGCACAGGGAAAGACATTACATTTGGGAATGTATTCATTTGATTTATTTCCCGTTTGAGTCCATAAGGAGTACAATCTGTTTAACCATGTTCTGAAGCTGAGCTTGGTGATAGTTTAACCATGTTCTGAAGCTGAGCAAGGTGATAGTTTAACCATGTTCTGAAGCTGAGCAAGGTGATAGTTTAACCATGTTCTGAAGCTGAGCAAGGTGATAGTTTAACCATGTTCTGAAGCTGAGCAAGGTGATAGTTTAACCTTCTCTCCACACCCACTGTGTTTGTCCTCAGTGGGTGTGGAGGGGTTGTTAGGAGGGCTATCAGGGAGGCTGACAGGGGGGGGGTGCTCAGAGGCGGGTGGATCCCCTGGGATTGGGGTTCTTCATTTGTCTGTCCTGCTGTGATGTCGAGGCCATGGGACTGGGGTGGACTGTTTGGTTGTGGTGTCAATACTTTTGTAGGGGGCTGAGATGGGCTGTTCTGCTGTGGTGTCGAGACTTTTGTCGGGTGCTGAGGTGGGCTGTTCTGCTGGGTTCTCTGCAGGGGTGGCCACCTCTCTAGTGGGTTGTTCTCTGTCACACGCCATCCCCTCAACCTCTCCTCCAGCAGTCTGATCCTCTTCTCTAGTGCTCTGTTCTTCTCCTGCTCCTTCTCCTGTTGAAGTTGTCTCACTCCAGTCCAGAGTGCAGATATGTCTCTCTCCACCTCCAGCTCTGGTTGAGTGGGTGTTGTTGAGCTGGATGATTTTTTTGTGTTCCAGCTCCACCTGCTTCTCTCTCTCTCTCTCTCTGTCTCTCTCTCTCTCTCCCTCTCGCTCCGTCTCTCTCTCCCTCTCGCTCTGTCTCTCTCTCTGTCGCTCCGCTCCGTCTCTCTCTCTGTCACTCCGCTCCGTCTCTCTCTCTCTCTCTCTGTCGCTCCGCTCCGTCTCTCTCTCTGTCTCTCTCCCTTCCTCTCGCTCCATCTCTCTCGCTCCGTCTCTCTCTCCCTCTCGCTCTGTCTCTCTCTCTGTCGCTCCACTCCGTCTCTCTCTCTGTCTCTCTCCCTCCCTCTCGCTCCATCTCTCTCTGTCTCCGTCTCTCTCCCTCCCTCTCGCTCTCTCTCTCTCTCTCTCTCTCTCCATCTCTCTCACTCTTTCTCTCTCTCTCTTGGTGCTGCAGGGATGCAATTGACCTTTGCTGTGTTATTTGTTTAGGAGTTATGTCAGACTCCCTCCCAGCTGACTGTCTGCAGGGTCGATTGAAGAGCCGTCAGCAGGCAGCAGGCCAGGACAAAGAACACTGTTGTCATTTTGTCTTCACTGCAGTCGTACTGCGCAGATTAAGACACAGTCTGATAATATCACAACGCCCGTAAATCTCTGATATCTCAGGAACCAACGTGTACATGAGAATCTTCTGAGATAAGCAGCGAGATGTAAAAAAAAAAAAAAAAAAAAAAAAAAAAAAAAAAAATGTACAACTGAAACTAATTCCACTGTTGTAAACTCCCAGTCTCTGACACGAGCCAAAAGAAGAAGAGAAGATTATTCTAGAAGAGCTAGAAATGACGTTTAAATGTCTAGTCTGAGATGTGTAAAAGACATCCAAAGGGACACCTTGCCACTTGTTTTGGTGAACAGCTGTGAGTTGGGACTGGAGAAATGTTACATGTAACCCGGTCTCAAATTCATAGACGGAGCCATGGGATCAAAGTGAATTTAACCATGTTCTGAAGCTGAGCAAGGTGATAGTTTAACCATGTTCTGAAGCTGAGCAAGGTGATAGTTTAACCATGTTCTGAAGCTGAGCAAGGTGATAGTTTAACCATGTTCTGAAGCAGAGCAAGGTGATAGTTTAACCATGTTCTGAAGCTGAGCAAGGTGATAGTTTAACCATGTTCTGAAGCTGAGCAAAGTGATAGTTTAACCATGTTCTGAAGCTGAGCAAGGTGATAGTTTAACCATGTTCTGAAGCTGAGCAAGGTGATAGTTTAACCATGTTCTGGAGCTGAGCAAAGTGATAGTTTAACCATGTTCTGAAGCTGAGCAAGGTGATAGTTTAACCATGTTCTGAAGCTGAGCAAGGTGATAGTTTAACCATGTTCTGAAGCTCAGCAAGGTGATAGTTTAACCATGTTCTGGAGCTGAGCAAGGTGATAGTTCAACCATGTTCTGAAGCTGAGCAAGGTGATAGTTTAACCATGTTCTGAAGCTGAGCAAAGTGCTCACTCCACAGATTTCCCTACATATTGTCGTGACGTGATTCAAGCTCTCTCTGTCCCCCCTCTGTCTCTCTCTCCCCTCCCCCTCCTTCTCTCTCCCCCCTTTGTTTCTGTCTCTATGTCCCCCCTCCCCTCTCCTTCTCTCCCCCTCCCCTCTCCTTCTCTCCCCCCCTGTCTCTCTCTCTCTCCCCCCTCTGTCTGTCTCTCTCTGTCCCCCTCCCCTCTCCTTCTCTCCCCCTGTCTCTCTCTCTCTCTCTCCCCCTCTGTCTGTCTCTCTCTGTCCCCCTCCCCTCTCCTTCTCTCCCCCTGTCTCTCTCTCTTCTCTCCCCCCTCTGTCTGTCTCTCTCTGTCCCCCCTCCCCTTCCTCCTCTCTCCCCCTCTGTCTCTCTCCTGGGGAGAGTAACATTCCTCAGTCTCTCTGCCTGGTGACCTCTGAGTGCTCCATGACACATTTCTGAAAACACGTCTTCAACATGAGCGAGACGGACACACACATACAATCCTGTAAACGTTCAGCCATGCTGTAGTTCACCTTCTCCCAGGGATAACAGAGAGGATCTGCATCCCAAATGGCACCCTATTCCCTATATAGTACACTACATTTGACCAGAGCCCTATGCTAACAGAGACACACAGGCTACATTCCAAATGGCACCCTATTCCCTATATAGTACACTACATTTGACCAGAGCCCTATGCTAACAGAGACACACAGGCTACATTCCAAATGGCACCCTATTCCCTATATAGTACACTACATTTGACCAGAGCCCTATGCTAACAGAGACACACAGGCTACATTCCAAATGGCACCCTATTCCCTATATAGTACACTAGATTTGACCAGAGCCCTATGCTAACAGAGACACACAGGCTACATTCCAAATGGCACCCTATTCCCTATATAGTACACTACATTTGACCAGAGCCCTATGCTAACAGAGACACACAGGCTACATTCCAAATGGCACCCTATTCCCTATATAGTACACTACATTTGACCAGAGCCCTATGCTAACAGAGACACACAGGCTACATTCCAAATGGCACTCTATTCCCTATATAGTACACTACATTTGACCAGAGCCCTATGCTAACAGTGACACACAGGCTACATTCCAAACGGCACCCTATTCCCTATATAGTACACTACATTTGACCAGAGCCCTATGCTAACAGAGACACACAGGCTACATTCCAAATGGCACCCTATTCCCTATATAGTACACTACATTTGACCAGAGCCCTATGCTAACAGAGACACACAGGCTACATTCCAAATGGCACCCTATTCCCTATATAGTACACTACATTTGACCAGAGCCCTATGCTAACAGTGACACACAGGCTACATTCCAAACGGCACCCTATTCCCTATATAGTGCACTACATTAGACCACACGTGGGAGAGAGAGAGAGAGAGAGAGAGAGAGAGAGAGAGAGAGAGAGAGACAGAGAGAGACAGAGAGACAGAGAGAGAGGAGAGAGAGACAGAGACAGAGAGAGAGAGAGAGAGAGAGAGAGAGAGAGAGAGAGAGGGAGAGACAGAGACAGAGAGAGAGAGAGAGACAGAGAGGGAGAGAGAGACAGAGACAGAGAGAGACAGAGAGAGAGAGAGAGAGAGAGAGAGAGACAGAGAGACAGAGAGGGAGAGACAGAGACAGAGAGAGAGAGAGAGAGAGACAGAGAGGGAGAGACAGAGACAGAGAGGGAGAGAGACAGAGAGACAGAGAGAGAGAGACAGAGAGAGACAGAGAGACAGAGAGAGAGAGACAGAGACAGAGAGAGACAGAGAGAGAGAGAGACAGACAGACAGACACCCATGCACTCTCATGTGTGCTATGACAGGGACAGGGGATAACTAAAACAGCTATTGGGAAAGAATGAAAACCTCCACAGTGGGTTCATACGGACCGTCCTCTTCAGTATCCTCTGTCCCGGCTGGAGATGACCAGGACTGGGCTGGACAGAAATGGCAGGGAGTGGAATGATAGCACAAACAGGCCGGTACTCAGGCTTAATAAAAAGCTCAGTGTACATTTTTACACCGAAATAAGGTTTTTAGTCCAGGACTTAATTTGTGTCCGGGAACCTGCCCCATACTTGTTTTTTTAGTTGATCAGTCCTAATCCTTTCCAGGTGATTCTACTGATATAAAACATCTATTTTTTAAGACAGGAGTCTGCAGATGTACTTAAGGGGGTCCGAGGCCAGATACATAATTATTTTTTTACATGACTAACAACAGATTCAAATCATTTCGGCCAAGGGATAGTGGAATAAGTTTAGGTGTAATACAATATTAACCTCGGGCAACGTGGTGCTGGGCGGCTCACAGGGACATTGGTATCCACAGCCCTCCAATTATACATTTTTCACTCAATACTTTTTGTATTTGCCTCATGGAAAAATGTTTTAGAGTTTCAGGAAATTAGCTTGATACATTTTTTTCCCTCTCTGATGCTGAGAAACGGACTTTTAAAAAAAGGTTCCTTCCCAGAACCCAAGACTCGGTTGATCCGTCCAAAGTCAGTGAAACCAGAAACAGGAAGAACTCTAAATATACACTGTTCTTTTAACATATAAGAACCAATCCGGTCTTTCTATACCAGACAGCACTGGTACAGCTCAACCCCCTGGCCTGTAGCAGTTGTGTGGGAGAGAAGTGGCGAAACCCTGGTTTAAAATGACAGTAACAGCACCCTCTGTGGGTGAAAGGCATCTACTGCAGATCAAAGACGGGCAAACTGGCACAAAAATACACTGTGTACAAAACATTAAGAACACCTGCTCTTTCCATGACAAAGACTGACCAGGTGAATTCAGCTGAAAGATATATGATCCCTTATTGATGTCACTTGCTAAATCCACTTCAATCAGTGTAGATGAAGGTGAGTTCAGGGCTTTTTAAGCACCGAGACATGGAGTGTGTGTGTTATTCCCAGGGTGAATGGGCAAGACTAAATATTTAAGTGCCTTTGAACATGGTGCCAAGCCCACCGGTTTGAGTGTGTCAAGAACTACAACACTGCCGGGTTTTTTTTTTCACACTCAAGTTTCGTGTATCAAGAATAGTCCACCACCCAAAAGAAAAACAAGAAAACTTGACACAACTGTGGGAAGCATCCCTGTGGAACGCTCTCCACACCTTGTCCACTCCAGCATGCATCATTAGTGGAGAACCCTGAACTACATAACAGGGTAACATGGTAAAATCATGAATATAAACAGTTGGTTTTCTCAGACACAGATTGAGTCTCGTTCTGGACTAAATATCATGTTACAAGGGATAGTCACCATTCAACATGCTTCTTTGTCCAATAGGCTAAATTCTGTCCCCCCCCCCCAAAAAAGAGACCGAATTTTTTAAATCCTTCTCACATTAGAACACAAAACCAAATGTAAAAAAAAAAATTACTTCAAAAACATGCATGGCTAACTAGTGACTACCAATTCAACATTAGGGGCACTAGCATCCAACTGTAGTTAAGAAACAAAACCAATGTCAAATCAGATTTTTACAAAATATTCATTTTATTATTTATTTTTCATTCATTATAATAAAACGTCACAATAATTTCAGTGCGAGACTTTCAGCTAGACATTCATAAGACACGCCCGAAAAACACTTAGACACATTGCACTTTCCCCGTTTAGTTTATTTCCCCCTGAGATACGCCATCGACAGTGATACTGCCCTCGTTCTTATCCTCCCTCCCCGCCCTTTTCCGTTTGGTAAGGCCACACCCTCAGCCCAGAAATATTAGAAAAATCTGTGGTTTTGTAAAGAAGCGGTAAACTCCCAAGGTTACGTCCCGAATGGCACCCTATTCCTTATGTAGTGCACTACTACACTACTGGTCCTGGTCAAAAGTAGTGCACTACAGAGGGAATATGGTGTCATTTGGGAGACACACCAAGTCTAGCAAGACTCCAGCGAGTCCTTAATAACTCAATATAAAGGCGCACTGAAAAAGGCCGGCGACCATTTTATTTTAAAATGCTTTTTTTTTTAAATTTTATTATTTGTATTTAATTTTAGGGCAGACACCCAAACTGTTAGAGGGGCCCAACATGCCAACAACACAAAGTGTGTGGATCCAAATATGTACATATCTTACGAAGCTTAGTCTCTGGCCAATCACGTTGTGTGTTCCATCACTCACTTCCTGTGTCCAGATGTCAAGCATTGATAACAAGATTTTTAAAAGAAAAAGACCAGAAAACAAAAAAAAAAAACAAACACCAAATTGGTTCAAGCAGAACGCCAGTATTGACCCTTCCTGTGCACCCATCAACATATTCCTACAGCCCATTATTTCATCATCATCATCACATGACCATTGACACGTCAGACTTCACTACCCACAGAGCTTAATGGTGGTGTGATCTGGGCTCTTAAGTTGTTCTCTCTGCCCTCCAGGAGGTTCACAGTGAAGTGAAGCGCCTTCAGTCCCATATGATTCCTTTACTGGTCCAGGGATTCTAATATAAACCTGTACACAGAGCATGTTAAAGAAGGCAACAAGCCATTTTGTTTTTGTGGAACCCCCTGCAAGCTACCCCACCCTCTACTCTCTACCGCCGTCTTCTCCCTCCTCTCCTCCAAAAGGTTCAGTGTGACATGGGGCATCTGAAGCCAGTGGTGGGAGGGAGGGAGACGGATCAGCAAACTCACGGTTGGGAGGGACAGCTTAGTGAAAGGGAGGGTAAAGCTAAGTCCCAGTCTCTACCGAGTAATGAAGAGGGGGACCGGCCTCCCCCTGACTCCCTCCCCACCCAAATGTCTTTAACTAGCAGCAAGTGTGTAAGGGGGGTCCATGCTCCTAACGTCCGCCCCCCCCATTTCTCTAACTACCGACAGGTGCAGGACTCAGCTATCATGTCAGGGATCTCCTTATAATCCACTGTCTTGTTGTCATCCAGCAGCATCAGTACGCTGATGGGCTTGTACTTATACGGCACGCAGGACAGCGATGGCACCTCGTCCATCCCCTTCCCTTTAATCAGGTTCTGCATTATGGCATGGCTGGAGGGGTTGAGGCCGTAGTGGAGGATTCTGGGACAGTCTCCTTTACAGTAGCCAGGGTTGTACTGGTGTGGGGCGAGGTATTTAACCAGGCCTAACGCGGCAAAGGTGACCCGGTAGGAGTGGAGTTTGCACTGGTTCTTGGGCGAGGGTTTCTTGTGTTTTCGGTAGTTGGAGATGTCGGAGGCGATGCTACCGGGGGGATTAGGGCCGTTGGAGCGACGGAGTCGGGGGGCGGAGAGGTGGTGAGGCTCTGGAGTCAGACCCTCCAAACTGGACCACCCAGTTCGGGTCGCTGCCCTCCACTCTCTGGTTTCTTCCTCTTCATTGAGGAAGAGGAGGAGAGCGGGGGTGTTGAGGTGATTTGCGGAGGCCGCTCTCCTTCCCCTCCTGTGTCCCCCTCGGATCCTCCACAGGCTTCCCAAGGCCTCGCTCCTCCAATGCCCAGGATTCAAGCACCAATACTGGGCCACGAGGGTCAGGCAACTGCCCTGCTTTGGCCTTCCCTGGGTCAGCGTTACCAGCTGTGCGGTGAGGTGCTCTGTGATGTCAGTTTCTGTCCACTGCTGATGCGGCTCCAGGGTGACTAGGCACCCCAGACCTCCATGGGGGCTTGTCCAGCTATCATGCCCCAGAGAGGTGACTCTGGCCCTGCAACGGAGAGGGGAGGGGTGGGGCGTCCTGGATGTATTAGAGGGACGGAGGTGGACAAAGGAGGCTCTCACTAGCTGTTCCAGGGAGAGGGACTGGAGGTCATACTCCACTGTGTAGGTGTAGCGCAGGACTGGAGGAGGGAGAGAGAACATGCAGAGAGAGGACAGGAGTGAGAAAAATGTGTATAGGGAGAGAGAGAAAGAGATGTAGAGGGTTGAGGGAGAGAAAGGATGTAAAGAACAGGGAGAGATGACAATGGTAGGCGTCAATATCTTCATCTCACCTTTGACCTGATACACTTCTAAATTGAAATGGTCAGGCTTCACCATAGCAACAAACAGTTACAAAGACAAAAGGTAACCTAGACTACTCTACACCATAGCACATACCCAATACCCATTATAACCTATAGCCTTAATAAAGGTTTATATATTGTTATTATGAATGACAATGAACAATAGTTGTACAACAGGCCTCCCCTTACCACTGCAATTTCAAATAATCAGATAAACAAAACCTTCAGGATGATAAGCGCTTGTTATCTTACACACTGTGTGTCTCACCTGAAGACGATGTCAGAGACCACACCTGGGTGGTGTTGGGTCGCAACAGACGCGCTGTGTTCGACCCGAACATCCGATGCTGTTTAGGCCTCCCATCCGGGTCTGCGGCACTCTTAAACAAACTTAACATATATTGCAAGTTCTGGTCGGCCTTCTGTGCTTCTGTTAGCAGCGTGTGAAGCGGCTCCTGCTGGTTTTTCTGACTAGTGCTATGGTGATTTCGGCGACATCTCCCACCGAGTTGTGATTTTAACGAGGCAGAGGGATAGGTAGAATTGTTGGCCATTTTCCCGTCCGCTCGGGTAGACGTAGAACACAAGAAAAATACGAAAAAGGACAGGATACATGTGTTGTTACGGTGGATAGCCCTCATGTTTGACCTAGCACCGGTGAAAGCCCGAGTTACTGCCACCAGAAGGATGGAATCAAAAGGTGTGATTTCTTACCGAGGACAAGGTGAGACGCGCGCTCACCTGACAAACAACCGGCCATTTTCGCTCATCACTAGTTACCACAGCGCCATAAACCACGCCCATGCCCATTCTACAAATTATATTCTCAAAATATGTTTTTAAACCTAACCTTAACCACACTGCTAACCGTGTGCCTAACCTTAAATTAAATCATTTTTGTTTATATGAATTTTTACGATATGACTTTGTGGCAGTGGAAAACACCATGGTCTGTTTGACCCCCAATTGACCCCTCTCGTGAGGTGTGGACGACAGGTGTGACGCAAAGGAGCAATTGTCACGCCCTGATGAAAGCTGAAAGGCGAAATAGGCCAAACTCATAGATATAGTTAGAGGACTCAACTTGGATTGAAACTATTTTAGCATGGACAGTGACATTAAAGATATGCTTCTGAACTTTGGGGCCTACTAAGTATTTTTTTTTAAACTTCCTGCTTTGAGCTGGATGTGTCCATGTGTAGCTCATACACACATAATCTATGCACAGAATTACTGTTTTACCTCAATTAGCCTTGAAATCTCTAGTTTGAAAGCGACTGTTTTTCTGGAAGCTGTGCTGCGCCATTTCCACTACATTTTCTTCCACATGGGCCAGCCCCTTAGCAATTTGAGTTCAACCAATGAGCTTCAGCTCCTCACCATATGAGTGACAACTAGCAAGATGCACGTGATGCACCGACAGCAGAGAGAGAGAGAGCAATGACGTGGTGCATATCTTCACATATGTGACGTAGTACGCAATTTCCGTGGACCACTTTTGGCTCGCGAGCTCTGCTTTCAGAACTACTGGCTAAAAAGTATCCAAAACTACCGGAGAATCTCTTTAAGGGCTTCCACAATTTTAAAGTAATCAACTGGTTGGGGATTCCTCTGGGTTGGGAGCGATCAGCCAATCGGTGAATCCCAAACCACCCCCTCGCCCCTACCAACTCACTCAGAGGGTCCTTAGTTGTCAAGGGGTGAGAGTGGCGAGGGGATCAATAAACCCATAAACCCATAAAATAACCCAATAAACCTGTACACTAGTGACTTAAATTAATTCATGTTCCACTTTTAAACTGTAAAACTGGTATGAAATTCAAATTAACAAATAAAAGTTTAACACTTCAGTAACAGTTAAACATTCAATTTGGGAGGTATTTATCCTGTTATTTAATTTATTGAGGTATTTATCCTGTTATTTATTTTGGGAGGTATTTATCCTGTTATTTAATTTGGGAGATATTTATCCTGTTATTTATTTTGGGAGGTATTTATCCTGTTATTTAATTTGGGAGGTATTTATCCTGTTATTTATTTTGGGAGGTATTTATCCTGTTATTTAATTTGGGAGGTATTTATCCTGTTATTTAATTTATTGAGGTATTTATCCTGTTATTTATTTTGGGAGGTATTTATCCTGTTATTTAATTTGGGAGGTATTTATCCTGTTATTTATTTTGGGAGGTATTTATCCTGTTATTTATTTTGGGAGGTATTTATCCTGTTATTTAATTTGGGAGGTATTTATCCTGTTATTTAATTTATTGAGGTATTTATCCTGTTATTTATTTTGGGAGGTATTTATCCTGTTATTTAATTTATTGAGGTATTTATCCTGTTATTTATTTTGGGAGGTATTTATCCTGTTATTTAATTTGGGAGGTATTTATCCTGTTATTTAATTTGGGAGGTATTTATCCTGTTATTTATTTTGGGAGGTATTTATCCTGTTATTTAATTTGGGAGGTATTTATCCTGTTATTTATTTTGGGAGGTATTTATCCTGTTATTTATTTTGGGAGGTATTTATCCTGTTATTTATTTTGGAGGTATTTATTCTGTTATTTATTTTGGGAGGTATTTATCCTGTTATTTAATTTGGGAGGTATTTATCCTGTTATTTATTTTGGGAGGTATTTATCCTGTTATTTAATTTGGGAGGTATTTATCCTGTTATTTAATTTGGGAGGTATTTATCCTGTTATTTAATTTGGGAGGTATTTATCCTGTTATTTATTTTGGGAGGTATTTATCCTGTTATTTAATTTGGGAGGTATTTATCCTGTTATTTATTTTGGGAGGTATTTATCCTGTTATTTATTTTGGGAGGTATTTATCCTGTTGTTTATTTTGGGAGGTATTTATCCTGTTATTTATTTTGGGAGGTATTTATCCTGTTATTTATTTTGGGAGGTATTTATCCTGTTATTTATTTTGGGAGGTATTTATCCTGTTATTTAATTTATTGAGGTATTTATCCTATTATTTATTTTGGGAGGTATTTATCCTGTTATTTAATTTGGGAGGTATTTATCCTGTTATTTAATTTGGGAGGTATTTATCCTGTTATTTAATTTATTGAGGTATTTATCCTGTTATTTATTTTGGGAGGTATTTATCCTGTTATTTAATTTGGGAGGTATTTATCCTGTTATTTATTTTGGGAGGTATTTATCCTGTTATTTATTTTGGGAGGTATTTATCCTGTTATTTAATTTGGGAGGTATTTATCCTGTTATTTAATTTATTGAGGTATTTATCCTGTTATTTATTTTGGGAGGTATTTATCCTGTTATTTAATTTATTGAGGTATTTATCCTGTTATTTATTTTGGGAGGTATTTATCCTGTTATTTAATTTGGGAGGTATTTATCCTGTTATTTAATTTGGGAGGTATTTATCCTGTTATTTATTTTGGGAGGTATTTATCCTGTTATTTAATTTGGGAGGTATTTATCCTGTTATTTATTTTGGGAGGTATTTATCCTGTTATTTATTTTGGGAGGTATTTATCCTGTTATTTATTTTGGAGGTATTTATTCTGTTATTTATTTTGGGAGGTATTTATCCTGTTATTTATTTTGGGAGGTATTTATCCTGTTATTTATTTTGGGAGGTATTTATCCTGTTGTTTATTTTGGGAGGTATTTATCCTGTTATTTATTTTGGGAGGTATTTATCCTGTTATTTATTTTGGGAGGTATTTATCCTGTTATTTATTTTGGGAGGTATTTATCCTGTTATTTAATTTATTGAGGTATTTATCCCATTATTTATTTTGGGAGGTATTTATCCTGTTATTTAATTTGGGAGATATTTATCCTGTTATTTAATTTGGGAGGTATTTATCCTGTTATTTAATTTGGGAGGTATTTATCCTGTTATTTAATTTGGGAGATATTTATCCTGTTATTTAATTTGGGAGGTATTTATCCTGTTATTTAATTTGGGAGGTATTTATCCTGTTATTTATTTTGGGAGGTATTTATCCTGTTATTTAATTTGGGAGGTATTTATCCTGTTATTTAATTTGGGAGGTATTTATCCTGTTATTTAATTTATTGAGGTATTTATCCTGTTATTTATTTTGGGAGGTATTTATCCTGTTATTTAATTTGGGAGGTATTTATCCTGTTATTTAATTTGGGAGGTATTTATCCTGTTATTTATTTTGGGAGGTATTTATCCTGTTATTTAATTTGGGAGGTATTTATCCTGTTATTTATTTTGGGAGGTATTTATCCTGTTATTTATTTTGGGAGGTATTTATCCTGTTGTTTATTTTGGGAGGTATTTATCCTGTTATTTATTTTGGGAGGTATTTATCCTGTTATTTATTTTGGGAGGTATTTATCCTGTTATTTATTTTGGGAGGTATTTATCCTGTTATTTAATTTATTGAGGTATTTATCCTATTATTTATTTTGGGAGGTATTTATCCTGTTATTTAATTTGGGAGATATTTATCCTGTTATTTAATTTGGGAGGTATTTATCCTGTTATTTAATTTGGGAGGTATTTATCCTGTTATTTAATTTGGGAGATATTTATCCTGTTATTTAATTTGGGAGGTATTTATCCTGTTATTTAATTTGGGAGGTATTTATCCTGTTATTTATTTTGGGAGGTATTTATCCTGTTATTTAATTTGGGAGGTATTTATCCTGTTATTTAATTTGGGAGGTATTTATCCTGTTATTTAATTTATTGAGGTATTTATCCTGTTATTTATTTTGGGAGGTATTTATCCTGTTATTTAATTTGGGAGATATTTATCCTGTTATTTAATTTGGGAGGTATTTATCCTGTTATTTAATTTGGGAGGTATTTATCCTGTTATTTAATTTGGGAGGTATTTATCCTGTTATTTATTTTGGGAGGTATTTATCCTGTTATTTAATTTGGGAGGTATTTATCCTGTTATTTATTTTGGGAGGTATTTATCCTGTTATTTAATTTGGGAGGTATTTATCCTGTTATTTATTTTGGGAGGTATTTATCCTGTTATTTAATTTGGGAGGTATTTATCCTGTTATTTAATTTATTGAGGTATTTATCCTGTTATTTAATTTGGGAGGTATTTATCCTGTTATTTAATTTGGGAGGTATTTATCCTGTTATTTATTTTGGGAGGTATTTATCCTGTTATTTATTTTGGGAGGTATTTATCCTGTTATTTAATTTGGGAGGTATTTATCCTGTTATTTAATTTGGGAGGTATTTATCCTGTTATTTAATTTGGGATGTATTTATCCTGTTATTTAATTTATTGAGGTATTTATCCTGTTATTTATTTTGGGAGGTATTTATCCTGTTATTTAATTTGGGAGGTATTTATCCTGTTATTTATTTTGGGAGGTATTTATCCTGTTATTTAATTTGGGAGGTATTTATCCTGTTATTTAATTTTGATTGAGTATTTATCCTGTTATTTAATTTGGGAGGTATTTATCCTGTTATTTAATTTGGGAGGTATTTATCCTGTTATTTATTTTGGGAGGTATTTATCCTGTTATTTATTTTGGGAGGTATTTATCCTGTTATTTATTTTGGGAGGTATTTATCCTGTTATTTAATTTGGGAGGTATTTATCCTGTTATTTAATTTGGGAGGTATTTATCCTGTTATTTAATTTGGGAGGTATTTATCCTGTTATTTATTTTGGGAGTTATTTATCCTGTTATTTATTTTGGGAGTTATTTATCCTGTTATTTAATTTGGGAGGTATTTATCCTGTTATTTAATTTGGGAGATATTTATCCTGTTATTTAATTTGGGAGGTATTTATCCTGTTATTTATTTTGGGAGGTATTTATCCTGTTATTTCACGTGGCGAGTCTCGAAATCAGACACAAACAAATGCATGTGGCTTATAATTAGACACACCTCCTCATTATTTTGTATGAAATTGCACAAACTTCCAACAGATCGCAGTGCGTGTCGTGATAAGCACATCGCTCTGGAGCCTGCAGCCTTGCAGACGCTATCTGAGGGTCTTATTAGCCCCTACACCCTCCAACTGTTGGTGTGATCTTAAACAACCAAAACCGGATAGAAAGCATGCCGAAAAGATATTATACTGTATATGTATATATATTTTATAATACCATCTTCAAGAAATAACAATCGGGGTTTCCCTGGGCAACAAAAAAAAAGCATTAGAAACCTTGGACTAGAGTGCAGAATTTAAAACATCAAACTCCAGCCTGGTAGGTGACACCGCCGCAAAACCCCAACGAAGAAGAATTCCCCAACCCACAACCCAACCCCTCCCCGTTGTTTCAACTGGTCGTTCAGAACAGCACCGTTTCCGTTTAATTGAAACGTTGCGGCAAAGACGTTCCATTATTTCACAGGAGGTTGGTGGAACCTTAATTGGGGAGGATGGGCTCGTGGTAACGGCTGGGGTGGAATAAGTAAAATTATATAAAATACATTAAACACACGGTTTCCATGTGTTTGATGCTATTCCATTTTACTCCGTTCCAGCCATTATTATGAGCCGTCCTCCACAGTAATTATATTGACAAGATACCTGATTGAACTCTCTAACAATGGAAATACATGTCCTCAATTATTGAAGGGAAACACTCTTTTCGCAGCACTTTGATAAAAAAAAAGATTTTTGTAGCAGGTTAGGTAAGCATTTTCACTTCCCTTAAACTTAGTCTCCTAACCTGCTACGAAAAAGTCACTTAGGTATCGAAGTGACGAGTGTTTCCCAAATGATTGACTGCAGGTGAGATCAGTTCAGACCATTCTAGCCAATGAGAAGGCAGATATCCTCTCGCTTCACCTCTTCCTCTCTGGTTGCAATACGTTATATCGTACTGAACGCAACACAGGTGAAATTCAAACGAACACCTGCTGCTGCTGATTAGGGGCGGGGAGTGTCCGTTGAAGTTATTTGGACAGCTACTAATTCAGCGGGACGCGGATGTTCCGATAGTCTTTTGTTCGCTGCCATGGCCGAACCACGAAGGGTTCAACTGACTACTCTGTCCAGTAATGTCCCCCTGCAGTCAGCCGTGGGGGTCATTAAACCAGCGTTACCCCCTAAAGAGGCGGTCACCGTTACTCCAGTAGCTGCGTCGACCTCAACTTCCTGGGGAGTCCAACCAAACAACCTGTAGCCACATCCAACTCGTCTTCTCCGGGTAGTTCAACCAAACTGGTTAAGACCGAACGCTTTGTCCTGACGTTGTTTGAGCCTGACCAGCATAGGTGTCCTGAGTTCTACTACCCTGAACTTGTTTACAAAAAGGTGAGAAAGAAAGACGCTCCGTTCAGATAGAATTGATGTGATTGATCAATAGATTTCGACTGATCAATTTATGAATGTTAAATCAACTAGGAAACTAGCTAAATGTATCATCCTAAATACGTTTCATTGACGCCACTAATAAAGGCACTATTTTCCAGAAGAGCGTTTCAGACAAAGATGTACCAAACACAATTGAGCAGAAGAACAGAGAGAAGGATGAACTTGGAGCGATCGCCTGGAGATTCGAGGATAAATATGTTAGTGGAGTTGAATATTAGTATTTGGTATTACTAGCCTAATATTATGGCCAGGCACCACAAGCTAAAATTACATTTTACATACAGAATTACTTTTTTTGGTCCATTAAGGAGGAGTTACCCCCCCCCCCCCCCAAAAAAAGTTGCTAAACACGTATATTCGTTAGTTTATCCTACAACTTTAATCAAAATTTCATGAATTGTTACCACTTAATTTCCAAGCTCGCGACATTGAATCACACCATTTTAAAAGCCTTTCTCATCGAGAATGTTACAAACTGGTCTATATGTAGTATCTGACTGAGGAGATGGTGATTGGGTCTAAATTGTTTTTTTGGCAGTCTGACTTCAGTGTCCTTGTCTTTAACCCCTCTATGCACATGCCAACATATTTCTCAGCCTTTGAAGCATTCAGCAAATGTTGTTTATCATTTGACATTCTCCAGATGTTTTTACTTAGGGAATTGTTTTTATATGTTAAATGTTTGTTTTCAATTGTTTTCATCAGAATTTGTAAGTACTTTTCTTATTTAACACATAGAAAGATTAAATAATATTTTCAACACTTATGTTTAAGTCCGGTTGTGGAATTTCTTAAATGAAACCAAGATTTAGGCTGATTTGATCCCGTGTACAATTTTTATTTGCCTGATAATTAAATATGCACACATTTGCTTATCACCTGATCTGCATTACTCAAATACAATATTTCAGAAACATTAAATTGGTAAAAGTGTATTGTGATATGATTTAAAAAATATATTTATTATTGTGTGGTGCCTGGCCTTAAGACTGTTTAAATATTGTGTCCCAAATGCCACCCTATTCCCTATATAGTGCACTACTTTAGACCAGAACTTTAGGGATTAGTGTGCCATTTGGGATGCATTCAATGTCATTGTTTTAATGCCTTATTGTCTTGATGAACCCCCTGTCTTTGTCTTTCTCGCTCTCTCTCGTACTCTTCTGCGCTCTTGTTCTTTCTCTCTTCAGGGATGTGGGAACAAACGTAAGAAGGATCGTATTCAGGATCTAGTGGATATAGGCTACGGTTATGACAACGAAGACTCTTTCATCGACAACTCCGAGGCAGTAGGTTCAGTTTACCATGTTTCTCCTGGTTCGGTTTCTCCTGGTTCGGGTTTACAGTGCTTCTCCTGGTTCGGGTTTACAGTGCTTCTCCTGGTTCGGGTTTACAGTGCTTCTCCTGGTTCGGGTTTACAGTGCTTCTCCTGGTTCGGGTTTACCGTGTTTCTCCTGGTTCGGGTTTACCGTGTTTCTCCTGGTTCGGGTTTACAGTGCTTCTCCTGGTTCGGGTTTACAGTGCTTCTCCTGGTTCGGGTTTACAGTGCTTCTCCTGGTTCGGGTTTACAGTGCTTCTCCTGGTTCGGGTTTACAGTGCTTCTCCTGGTTCGGGTTTACAGTGCTTCTCCTGGTTCGGGTTTACAGTGCTTCTCCTGGTTCGGGTTTACAGTGCTTCTCCTGGTTCGGGTTTACAGTGCTTCTCCTGGTTCGGGTTTACAGTGCTTCTCCTGGTTCGGGTTTACAGTGCTTCTCCTGGTTCGGGTTTACAGTGCTTCTCCTGGTTCGGGTTTACAGTGCTTCTCCTGGTTCGGGTTTACAGTGCTTCTCCTGGTTCGGGTTTACAGTGCTTCTCCTGGTTCGGGTTTACAGTGCTTCTCCTGGTTCGGGTTTACAGTGCTTCCCCTGGTTCGGGTTTACAGTGCTTCCCTGGTTCGGGTTTACAGTGCTTCCCTGGTTCGGGTTTACAGTGCTTCCCTGGTTCGGGTTTACAGTGCTTCCCCTGGTTCGGGTTTACAGTGCTTCCCCTGGTTCGGGTTTACAGTGCTTCCCCTGGTTCGGGTTTACAGTGCTTCCCCTGGTTCGGGTTTACAGTGCTTCCCTGGTTCGGGTTTACAGTGCTTCCCCTGGTTCGGGTTTACAGTGCTTCCCCTGGTTCGGGTTTACAGTGCTTCCCCTGGTTCGGGTTTACAGTGCTTCCCTGGTTCGGGTTTACAGTGCTTCCCCTGGTTCGGGTTTACAGTGCTTCCCCTGGTTCGGGTTTACAGTGCTTCCCCTGGTTCGGGTTTACAGTGCTTCCCCTGGTTCGGGTTTACAGTGCTTCCCTGGTTCGGGTTTACAGTGCTTCCCTGGTTCGGGTTTACAGTGCTTCCCCTGGTTCGGGTTTACAGTGCTTCCCCTGGTTCGGGTTTACAGTGCTTCCCTGGTTCGGGTTTACAGTGCTTCCCTGGTTCGGGTTTACAGTGCTTCCCCTGGTTCGGGTTTACAGTGCTTCCCCTGGTTCGGGTTTACAGTGCTTCCCCTGGTTCGGGTTTACAGTGCTTCCCTGGTTCGGGTTTACAGTGCTTCCCTGGTTCGGGTTTACAGTGCTTCCCTGGTTCGGGTTTACAGTGCTTCCCCTGGTTCGGGTTTACAGTGCTTCCCTGGTTCGGGTTTACAGTGCTTCCCTGGTTCGGGTTTACAGTGCTTCCCTGGTTCGGGTTTACAGTGCTTCCCCTGGTTCGGGTTTACAGTGCTTCCCCTGGTTCGGGTTTACAGTGCTTCCCCTGGTTCGGGTTTACAGTGCTTCCCTGGTTCGGGTTTACAGTGCTTCCCCTGGTTCGGGTTTACAGTGCTTCCCTGGTTCGGGTTTACAGTGCTTCCCTGGTTCGGGTTTACAGTGCTTCCCTGGTTCGGGTTTACAGTGCTTCCCTGGTTCGGGTTTACAGTGCTTCCCCTGGTTCGGGTTTACAGTGCTTCCCCTGGTTCGGGTTTACAGTGCTTCCCTGGTTCGGGTTTACAGTGCTTCCCCTGGTTCGGGTTTACAGTGCTTCCCCTGGTTCGGGTTTACAGTGCTTCCCTGGTTCGGGTTTACAGTGCTTCCCTGGTTCGGGTTTACAGTGCTTCCCCTGGTTCGGGTTTACAGTGCTTCCCTGGTTCGGGTTTACAGTGCTTCCCTGGTTCGGGTTTACAGTGCTTCCCTGGTTCGGGTTTACAGTGCTTCCCTGGTTCGGGTTTACAGTGCTTCCCTGGTTCGGGTTTACAGTGCTTCCCCTGGTTCGGGTTTACAGTGCTTCCCCTGGTTCGGGTTTACAGTGCTTCCCCTGGTTCGGGTTTACAGTGCTTCCCTGGTTCGGGTTTACAGTGCTTCCCTGGTTCGGGTTTACAGTGCTTCCCTGGTTCGGGTTTACAGTGCTTCCCCTGGTTCGGGTTTACAGTGCTTCCCCTGGTTCGGGTTTACAGTGCTTCCCCTGGTTCGGGTTTACAGTGCTTCCCCTGGTTCGGGTTTACAGTGCTTCCCTGGTTCGGGTTTACAGTGCTTCCCCTGGTTCGGGTTTACAGTGCTTCCCCTGGTTCGGGTTTACAGTGCTTCCCTGGTTCGGGTTTACAGTGCTTCCCCTGGTTCGGGTTTACAGTGCTTCCCCTGGTTCGGGTTTACAGTGCTTCCCCTGGTTCGGGTTTACAGTGCTTCCCCTGGTTCGGGTTTACAGTGCTTCCCCTGGTTCGGGTTTACAGTGCTTCCCCTGGTTCGGGTTTACAGTGCTTCTCCTGGTTCGGGTTTACCGTGTTTAGTAATGTACTGTAATATCGCCCCCTCCTGACCTCTCTGCAGTATGAGTTGGTCCCAGCCTCTCTGAGCACTAAGCTGGTCTGTTTAGTAATGTAGTACTGTATTATACTGTAATATAGCCCCTCCTGTCCTCTCTGCAGTATGATGAGTTGGTCCCAGCCTCTCTGAGCACCAAGCTGGGAGGGTTCTATGTCAACTCTGGACCTCTCCAGTTCCGTCAGGCCTCTGATACGGAGACGGACGACGACTTCATGACCAAGAACCAACAACCCAAGCCCCCTAAAGTAATCAACTCCATGGCTGCGTCCTGTTCCAAACAGCGCCCTAATCCTTCTACGGTGTACTACTTTTGGCCGGAGTGGGGTCTCTGAATAGGGTGCTATTTGGGATGTGGACAGTATGTAGGATCTTAACGGTATTGTGTTTGTGAATAGAACATGTTCCGGTTCAGACATCATTCTTTGTTGTGTTCCAGAAACGCAGGAAGCAAGAGGGAGAAGTGAAGGGGAGGAAATACCCTGGACAGGTGGCGACTGCAAACCCCACAGTGTCAAGCACTGGGTGAGAGACGGGACTTACTCATGATCAGTTGATTGACAACTATGGATCATAGCTTGTCCATTTATGCCCCCTCTCTCTCTCTCTGTGCCCCTCTCTCTCTCTCTGTGCCCCCTCTCTCTCTCTCTGTGCCCCCTCTCTCTCTCTCTGTGCCCCCGCGCTCCCTCTCTGTGCTCTTTCTTCCCCAGGGTTCTACCTGACAAGAACATGTGGGAGGAGAAACCGAAGAAGAAGAAAAAGAAGCCTGCTGGTCCTCTGAGTGTCACAGACATGTTGAGAAAGTTCCAGAAACAGAAAGACAAAGAGAAACTAAAAAGAGAGAAAGAGCGAGAGCAACAGAAGTTTGGTCTGGAGAAGACTACACTACCCACAACCCCCTATGTTTCTGCAGACCCTGTTGGGGGCGGCGCCAACATGGCGGACCCTCTGCTCAGCTTGATCGGATCGACCAATGACCGGGCGTTTCTCCAGGCAGCCAGCACTGTGGACTTTGACCTCGATCTAGACACCCTATTGGACGCCTCCGCTGAGACGCTGGCCAATCAGGTAGTCGTTGCCATGACCTTAACCAATCAGGAGGTCAACGCCAAGACCTTGGCCTACAAGGAAGTGAACGGTTCGATACTATACTTTATTGTCCATTTTCATTGATATTTGTTTTGTGTTGATAATGGTACATTTGAAGTCCAATAATTACAACATACTATATATATCTATACTGTTGTTCCAGGACTCTGTGGCGGTGCGGGTGGTGAACCCCCTGCTTCCACCCTGGAGAGCCACACACAGACCCCCATCGACCCTGTCCCTCACCCCCAGGACCAGATTGACCTTGTCTCTGAATCCATCTCCAAGCCCCAGGCCCCAAAACCATCTACACAGCCACAGGCAGTCTCTGGCCCACAGGTCCAGCCCCCGTCACTGCCCACTCCCCTGCCTGAAGGTCTGTCATCAGCCATGGAGAAGAGAGCTCAAGACCTGGCCCTGGTATGCTACCGGACACTGGGCTTTGCGTTATGCTGTGCCCTTATGTTGAGCGCCACATTGATTGATGTATTGGTTGATCTTGTTCAGGCTGCTAAGGGGTTGGAGGGAGAGTCAAAGGTCAAGTTCTTCACACCAGAGGTCAACGCCATCCTACTGGAGTAAGTCACTTGGTTTGGTTTCATGTTTAAACTACTATCAAAAAACATTCTTATACAAGTCCCATAACAATGTTCAGCCTTACGAGTAATGGATGTGTGTGTGTGTGTGGTCCTCAGCATTGAGCTGCAGTGCAGAGATGTGAGTGGCCAGGTGCGTTCTAAGGTGTACACACACCTTGCCTCATTCCTCCCCTGCAGCAGAGAGACACTGCTGAAACGGGTCAAGAAACTACTGCTGACACAGGTAACACAGGAGTGTGTGGGGCGCGTCTGTGTGTGGGGCGCGTCTGTGTGTGGGGCGCAAATGTTTGTCTGTGTGGTTTAGAAGGAGCCTCTCCAGAGGTTGAGGCAGGCGATCGACAAGGTGATGCCGGAACAGATCTCCCGTTACCACGACGACTGCCAGGCCCACGCCCAGGCCAGGGCCGCTAAGTAGGTCACCATGGCAACTATCGGCAACACACAGAACATAACTCACTAGTCCACTTAATGTGCTACTTGGAGTGATCTAGCTAACCCGTGTGGCTGGCCGCCGCGCTGCAACCTGTGGCTGGCTCTGACCGCTCCAGGATGGTGGAGGAGAGTAAAGAGCGAGAACAGAAGGAGAACACAGGATCAGAGGAGGATGAGGGGGAGGAGAGGAGTGGTAAACGAGTGGTGGGCCCCAGGAAGAAATTCAGATGGAACCAAGAGATCAGGTGTCTTTAATGTTCTAAATGTTTACTCATCATTCTATCAACACACGTATGTATAAACACATATGGTGACTATCCTATCTTGCCCAATAGGGAGTGCCTGTGCAGTGCTGTTCGGGTGAGGATGGACCGATTCGAAGTGGAGAAAGGTGAGACGCAGGGACCGGAGGAGTTCCTGAAAAGTTTCTTGGACACGGAGATCAAAGCCCTCTGGCCTAAAGGCTGGATGCAGCCCAGGTAACGACACACACGCAACCTTCAAATATTCCAGTTGACTTGTTGATGCGTGTTTCACTAGTGTTTTGGTTCCTCAGAGTGCTGCTGAAGGAGAGTAGAAGGGTCCACTGCCCCACTGCACCTCTACAGCAGTAAGTATCATCCATACAACTACAACTAGGAATTATAATACCTTTTTTACTCCCTAGATCTCTATGGTAGCGTCCAAACTATTTATTAGCTGAACCAGGGTGTTGCTGCTGGGCTGGAGCTAAAGCATGCACTCCCTATACTCTGCATGACTCTCTCTGACTGCGTCTCACACATTGTATTTTTTTGTTGTGCAATAAGTAATTTTAGTGAAAGAAAACGTGTTCTCTCCCACAGAGTGAAGAGGAGGTCTGTGAAGAAACAGTCCTCTTTGGGCGGTGCTCCAACTCTTCCAGGGACCTCCAGTGGGCCTGGGGAGCCTCAGGTTTTCCTAGGAGTTCAACCCCAGAACGGTTCACCTCTTCTGGGCTCAGGCGTATCCACAACCCGCCAGAATCTAGATGACTCTCTGGACCAGGGTCACATCCTCACACCCCCCTCTTTAGGGGTTGTGAAGGAGGAGCTACCTGAGCTGAGGGGGGAGGAGAGTTGCCGGCCAGATTTTGGTTTCCCCATCGCTGTGTTGACCCCCTACGATGATTTGAAGCCTTTGTCTGTCAGCATGTCAGCCAATGCCAACACACATGCTCAGTCAACGACCGCGAACACACCCCCTCAGGCAAACACTCACTCCCAGTCTCCTCTGACCGTGCTCGCTAACCAGGCGCTGGCGCAAGTCCACATCCACAAAGACTACATTTCCCAGGGGCACCTAGCATTGACGCAGGACCTTTCACTCCAGAAGAAGAAGAAGAAGAAACGGGTAACCACATTATTTAAGGTTGACAGACGGTAGAATGCATTATAATGTGTTTGTGATTAGAGTTGCAAAATTTTGGTAACTTTCAATAAATTCCCTGGTTTCCCCAAAATCCCGGTTCTAGGTTTCTATAATCAGGAGAGAATAAGCAGAACCTCCGGGATCCTCTAACCAGGATTTCTGGAAAACAAGGGAATTGATTGAAAGTTCCAGGAATGTTGCAACCCGAGTTGTGATGCATAAAGCCATTTGGTTTATTTGTTAGTTCAGGATTCTGAAAGTCATAGGCTTTGTCCCAAATGGCAGCTTTTTCCCTATGAAGTGTACTACAAAGTGAATCCGGTGCCATAGTTTGTTTATTGTTTGCAGGTTTCTGAGGCGTCTGCACGGAGCTTGCCTGCTCCAGGACACAAACCCTCTCCAGGACACAAACCCTCTCCAGGACACAAACCCTCTCCAGGACACAAACCGGCTCCAGGACACAAACCGGCTCCAGGACACAAACCGGCTCCAGGACACAAACCGGCTCCAGGACACAAACCGGCTCCAGGACACAAACCGGCTCCTGGACTTCCTGGAATCCCTCTACTCCATGCCCTGGGTTTCCCGCTCTCCGACTTCGGACCAGGAACCATGGGAACGCTGACCCAGTCACAACATTCCAAAGACGCCCTGGTCACCGGCACCACTCCCGGAACGTTCCACCACGGACTCACGCACAGTAAGTGTGTGTGATGCATTCGAGGGGAGTGGCCTGAGAAAATGCCCTGTCAATATTCAAATAGACTTCACTTACTAGAGGCACTGTTGACATCCTTCCCTGAGCAAAAAAGATGGCAGTCGGGGGGCGCGCGTGATGGCAGTCGGGGGGCGCGGCGTGACGGCAGTCGGGGGGCGCGGCGTGACGGCAGTCGGGGGGCGCGGCGTGACGGCAGTCGGGGTGCAGCGTGACGGCAGTCGGGGTGCAGCGTGACGGCAGTCGGGGTGCAGCGTGACGGCAGTCGGGGGGCAGCGTGACGGCAGTCGGGGGCGCGGCGTGACGGCAGTCGGGGGCGCGGCGTGACGGCAGTCGGGGCGGCGCGGCGTGACGGCAGTCGGGGGGGGGCGGCGCGCGTGACGGCAGTCGGGGGGCGGCGTGACGGCAGTCGGGGGGGGCGCGGCGTGACGGCAGTCGGGGGGCGCGGCGTGACGGCAGTCGGGGGGCGGCGTGACGGCAGACGTTGCTCCCTGCGCCTCTCAGGAATATGACTTTTTAACCTTTAGTCATCTGTCCTCTTTTCTCCTCTCCCTCAACACCAGGCAACTAACATGATACCTGATCATCCTGATCATGATCAATCACAGCAATGCATATATTTATTACCAAATCATGTTATATCATGTCAATAAATATATTGATTTACCTGATCAGATGTATTGATTTTTAGATGGCAGCCAGCTGGTGGGAGAGGGACCCAACGCTCAGAGAACTACAGTGATCCAATCCCTCCGACAGTGAACATCGACAATGGACACGTGCATTACAAATGGGGGGGGGGGGGGTTGTGAAAAAATAATAATGAGAACTGGATGTAAAGGCCTATTGAGCCTGGAATAATGATCTTGGAAACAAGACGTTGGAATGTCTGAGCCCCTCCTGAACAGGTTAGATGGAACATTCCTCGTCAGCGATGGGGTGAAACATCTTCAATGGGTCACAGAGCTGCATGTGTATCACTGGCTCGCACACTGGTGTTATGAGGAACTTACTGAATTGACTGTGCCATATTAACGTATTATTGATAGTCTGGTCATTCAAATCATGTAACCACATTGGTAGCACGTTGTAATAAAGCATTTAAAATGAAATATGAGTACGCTTATTCATTGATTAATCAATACTCCCACATTTTAAATGTTAGCTTGTATTCACATTTATAAATTACTTTTAAAGTATGTTCTAGGTTTCTGTAAGATGTTTATAGGTCCTTGTAAAACATTTAGGCTTGGGCTACAGCTAATCATTAAAGTAGTTTTGTATGGGCTCACAAAATGAGTGCTATTTATACCTTATAAATATTTTTTATTCATTGACCTAGGCCCGGTTTTCCAAAAGTGTCGTAATACATTTAAGTTCATAACTGTGCGCTCTCCTCAAACCGTAACATGGTGTATTTCACTGTAATAGCTACTGTAAATTGGGACAGTGCAGTTAGATTAACAAGTTCGGCATCTGAGATTGGCAGAAAGCCAATGTCATGGGAAATTTTCTTATGACCAACAACCTCATGCTAATCACATTAGCCTACGTTAGCTCAACCGTCCTGCGGTGGACCCACAGATCCTGTAGAGGTTATTAACCTCAAGGATCTGCCCTTTTCTTTTTCAATTTTTGCCTAAAATGACACACATCAAACTACCTGAAGCAAGGATGTGCATATTCTTGATACTATTTGAAAGGAAACACTTTGAAGTTTGTGGAAATGTGAAATGCATGTTGGAGAATGTAACACATTGGATATGGTGAAAGATTACACGAATAAATTGTTTTAGTTTTTTTGTAACGCATTTGAAATGCAAGAGGCCATAATGTATTATTCCAGCCCAGGTGCAATTTAGATTTTGAGCACTAGATGTCAGGAGTGTAGGTGCGAAGTTTCACTGATCGAATGAACCATTGCATTGCTGTTCAAAATTTTGTATCAAGACAACCCAAATGTGCCTAATTGGTTAATTAAGGCTACGTAAATTGTTAACTTTCATGGGCGTATCCTTAAATCCGAGCGATTTTCCCAAAACTAGTTGACGTTGGCAACCACTGGTTAACGACTGCCTCAGACCACCGGGAGAAAGACTTAATAAATCAGATTTATTTTTTGCTCTCTCACACCACTATGCACAGATCTCAAGATGTTTGTCTTACTGTGATGGATAAGTTCAGAATGAATGTACCTCTAACCAGGTTTCAATTATACCTTTTTACGTGAGTAAAGTGCGGATAGATTTCATGACCTGCCTGATGGAAACTGAACAGTTTCAGTTTAAATGTCGTCACAAAAAATATTCTGGCCATGGTGGGATCTGTCGGTAAAATGAATTAGGCAAGAAAAGTGGTGGAAACTTTTATGCACAAATCATATGTATATAATCGCCATATCGATCTAAACTGTGTGGTCCTCACTATGACTTGTCAGGAAACCATGCAGTTCATTAGGCTACAGATGAAATAAATGATGAAAGTGCATGGTGATGAGTTTGATGCTCTTTTCCAATAAATATCCCAGATCTCATTCTGGAGGCATTACTGATCATCTTGGCTGCCGTTTTGACAAAGATAAATGATTCCACTTATGTCCATAATCTAAAGTAGGCGTGATCCCTAGCCTGAGCACACGTGGGCGTACTCTCTATACAAAGCACCCTTTTTTTGTGGGAAAAAAAGCAGTTAAAAAAAATGCAGCGGATACATTTTTGCAAATGTATTAAAAAAATTAAACTGAGGTATTCAGACCCTTTGTTGTGAGACTTGAAATTGAGCTCCGGTGCATCCACTGATCCTCCTTGAGATGTTTCTTCAACTTGATTGGAGTCCACCTGTGGTAAATTCAATTGATTGGACATGATTTGGAAAGGCACACACCTGTCTATATAAGGTCCCAAAGTTAACAGTGCATGTCAGAACAAAAACCAAGCCATGAGGTTGAAGGAATGGTCTGTAGAGCTCAGAGACAGGATTGTGTCGAGGCACAGATCTGGGGAAGGGTACCAAAACATGTCTGCAGCATTGAAGGTCCCCAAGAACACCGTGGCCTCCATCATTCTTAAATGGAAGAAGTTTGGAACCACCAAGTGGTGGTCTCTTTAAGTCTCTTTAACGAGGTGTGTTTACCAGCCTTGGAGGTAAAAAAAAATGATGAAAAGAAAAGAAATTAAAAGAAAGAGGCTGTTTAAACGGGGTCCATTATGCAGTTTACGGATAAAGGCTCTGAGTAATAAAGGTTGTGGATAAAGGCTCTGAGTAATAAAGGTTGTGGATAAAGGCTCTGAGTAATAAAGGTTGTGGATAAAGGCTCTGAGTAATAAAGGTTGTGGATAAAGGCTCTGAGTAATAAAGGTTGTGGATAAAGGCTCTGAGTAATAAAGGTTGTGGATAAAGGCTCTGAGTAATAAAGGTTGTGGATAAAGGCTCTGAGACGTGTTTATAGTTTATCTTTGGAAGTATATGGGGGTCAGGGTTTTTTTAGCCTAGTGTCTCTGATACATGCAATAGGGCAGTGGTCACTGATTGTTAAGATAAGGTATTTTAATGTAGACTTTTCCGGTTATTTTGGACTAGGATGGGTAGGTATTAGTTGAGTAAGATTTAGTTTTTTACAAATGTCTTTTAATTTAAGCGATGCTGCCAGACTGAGACCTCTGATAATCAATTATTCAGAGTTGCCATAATTAGAATTAGTTCTTAAACTGACTTGCCTAGATACATAAAGGTTACATTTAAATAAATACGAAATTAGGCTTTCGAAAAGCTCCCTGGTCTTTGTAGTTGAATCTGGGTTTGAAATGTAATACTTGACTGAGGGACCTTACAGATGTTGTATGTATGGGGACAGAGGAAGGGTAAGTCATTCAAAATTAAAGTAAACTGCTATTATTTCATACAGTGAGTACATGTAATTTGCTAAGACAAATTTGACTCCCAAACTAATTTAGGTAAAGAAATACAATTAAATGTGAAGAAATCCAATGTATTATTGTTAAGGGAAAACTACAGAATGGCTGTAGGCTTTAGTTCCAAGTCATTTTTAGAAACAAACAAACACACACACACACACACACACACACACACACACACACACACACACACACACACACACACACACACACACACACAGTATTTAGAAATTAGAGGTTGGGCCAGTTTTAAACATTCCACAACGGTCATTATCTGAAGTGAATTACAGGGGAGAATGTGGGAAAACTGAACAGAAAAAACAATAGACCTATCTGAAGACAATCCATTTCAAACTAAGGTTTCTTTCTTTTCTCATTTATGTTTATATATGGTTATATACAGGTAAGATATCATTTGCTCTCATCAACGTGCTCACGGTTGAATAATTGTTTAATTTACGCCGAGGCGACCCCTATGTCTCAAACATGTCCGACAACAAAAAAAGTGTTTTTATGTGTGTCCGCTAGTGGCCTAATAACAACTTTACAGCTTCACAACACAGCTACTAAAGTAGCGGTTTCAGGTTACAAATGAACGACGGGATATTCACAGGAATTACGTCTCAAACGACTCACTATAGCCTATATAATGCACTACCCTATGGGTCCTGGTCAAAAATAGTGCACTACATATGGGAAAGGGTACCATTTGGAACGTAGGACACTACATAGCGGATACAATTATTTCTCTAAAGTTGTGTCTTTTCAGACAGACAAGGCGATACAACGCAGCGGTTGACGCCTGACACGTCCATCCCTCTGGGCGCTCTCATTGGACAATCACAGCTCAATCTCTACCGTGACTGGCTGCGAAAGAAGTCAATCAAACTCGCTTTCGAATAGTGGGACTGGGAAATAACTTCTTCCTACGCGTCAGAGAAGTTTTGGAACACTGGCCAAACTTTTTTTTGAGCCCTCCCCCCACCTCTCTCACACTCATTCCTCTGTCCGTTCCGGTGGTAGACCCGTGATGGAGACTCAGAGTTCATAAACTGCGCCGGTAGAAAAGTGACTCCTCGTGGTCGATTACGGCGAGGATAATAACGGTAAAAGAGATCGAGAATGGAGACGGTTGAGCAGCTCGTTTCGTTTAACCATATCCAAGTCCAGCTGAAGGGAGGCTCGCCTTGGGGGTTCACGCTGAAAGGAGGTCTCGAACACGGAGAACCGCTCATCATCACTAAAGTGAGTCGTGATTTGGATTTCAGAAAGTCACCAACGCTCTCTGTTGTCGTGGAATAGCGTTTTTTTTTTTACTGTTAAAGGCTGACAGCTTTGCAACATTTTATGTAGGCCTATAGCCAATGCAATGTGCATTTTGTCAGGCGACATTTATGTGGTTTCAGTCTGTTACATAGTTACATATTAACTACTATCTACATGCCCAGTCTGTGTAGAACTGTGTAACTACCCTTGTTGACTATACAGGAAAACTACATTGTCACTTATGTAGTCACACCTCACCAGTAAATGTATCTACACATGTGTACATTTATTTTTTTAAAGAAACTTTAGAGATAAAATGTCAGGGACATACAATAATATGCTGATATGCTCCTACCTGTAAATATTTTGAATAACTCTTTTTAGATAAGATTAAAAACAAACAACTAGTGGCGCAGGGGTTCAAGGCACTGCATCTCAAGACACCCTGGTTCGATTCCAGGCTGTATCACAACCGGTTGTGATTGGGGCGGTGCACAATTGAACCAGAGTCATCTGGGTTTGGCCCGGGGTAGGCCGTGATTGTAAATAAGAAGTTGTTCTTAACTAACTTGCCTAGTTACAAAAACAGGTCCTATAAAAAGAGAGAGACTTAATACACATGTTCTACAGCAGACAGGTTGGTGTTATTGTTCCATGAAGTAGATGTTATGTCTACGTCCCACATGGCTCCTCATCCTCTATTTAGTGCTTTACTTTTGACCAGGATCCATAGGGAATATCTAGGGAATGTGGAGGGAATATCTAGGGAATGTAGAGGGAATATCTAGGGATTGTGGAGGGAATATCTAGGGAATGTGGAGGGAATATCTAGGGAATGTGGAGGGAATATCTAGGGAATGTAGAGGGAATATCTAGGGAATGTGGAGGGAATATCTAGGGAATGTGGAGTGAATATCTAGGGAATGTGGAGGGAATATCTAGGGATTGTGGAGGGAATATCTAGGGAATGTGGAGGGAATGTGGAGTGAATATCTAGGGAATGTGGAGGGAATATCTAGGGAATGTAGAGGGAATATCTAGGGATTGTGGAGGGAATATCTAGGGAATGTGGAGGGAATGTGGAGTGAATATCTAGGGAATGTGGAGGGAATATCTAGGGAATGTAGAGGGAATATCTAGGGAATGTAGAGGGAATATCTAGGGAATGTAGATGGAATGTGGGGGGAATATCTAGGGAATGTAGATGGAATGTGGGGGGAATATCTAGGGAATGTGGAGGGAATGTGGAGGGAATATAAACTGAATATGGAGAGAATGTGGAGGGAATATCTAGGGAATATCTAGGGAATGTGGAGGGAATGTGGAGTGAATATCTAGGGAATGTGGATGGAATATCTAGTGAATGTGGAGGGAATGTGGAGGGAATATCTAGGGAATGTAGAGGGAATGTGGGGGGAATATCTAGGGAATGTGGAGGGAATGTGGAGGGAATATCTAGGGAATGTGGAGGGAATATAAACTGAATATGGAGAGAATGTGGAGGGAATATCTAGGGAATATCTAGGGAATGTAGAGAGAATGTGGAGGGAATATCTAGGGAATTTAGAGGGAATATCTAGGGAATGTGGAGGGAATATCTAGGGAATTTAGAGGGAATATCTAGGGAATGTGGAGGGAATATCTAGGGAATTTAGAGGGAATATCTAGGGAATGTGGAGGGAATATCTAGGGAATTTAGAGGGAATATCTAGGGAATGTGGAGGGAATATCTAGGGAATTTAGAGGGAATATCTAGGGAATGTGGAGGGAATATCTAGGGAATTTAGAGGGAATATCTAGGGAATGTGGAGGGAATATCAAGGGAATGTGGAGGGAATGTGGAGGGAATGTGGAGGGAATATGAACTGAATATGGAGAGAATTTCGAGGGAATATCTAGGGAATGTGGAGGGAATATCTAGGGAATTTAGAGGGAATATCTAGGGAATGTAGAGGTAATATCTAGGGAATGTGGAGGGAATATCTAGGGAATGTGGATTGAATATCTAGGGAATGTGGAGGGAATATCTAGGGAATTTAGAGGGAATATCTAGGGAATGTAGATGTAATATCTAGGGAATGTGGAGGGAATATCTAGGGAATGTGGAGGGAATGTGGAGGGAATATGAACTGAATATGGAGAGAATGTGGAGGGAATATCTAGGAAATGTAGAGGGAATGTGGGGGGAATATCTAGGGAATGTGGAGGGAATGTGGAGGGAATATAAACTGAATATGGAGAGAATGTGGAGGGAATATCTAGGGAATGTGGAGGGAATATCTAGGGAATGTGGAGGGAATATCTAGGGAATGTGGAGGGAATATCTAGGGAATGTGGAGGGAATATCTAGGGAATGTAGAGGGAATATCTAGGGAATGTGGAGGGAATATCTAGGGAATGTAGAGGGAATGTGGGGGGAATATCTAGGGAATGTGGAGGGAATATCTAGGGAATATCTAGGGATTGTGGAGGGAATCTCTAGGGAATGTAGAGGGAATGTGGGGGGAATATCTAGGGAACGTAGAGGGAATATCTAGGGAATATCTAGGGATTATCTAGGGAATATAGAGGGAATATCTAGGGATTGTGGAGGGAATATCTAGGGAATATCTAGGGATTATCTAGGGAATATAGAGGGAATGTGGAGGGAATATCTAGGGAATGTAGAGGGAATGTGGAGGGAATATCTAGGGAATGTAGAGGGAATATCTAGGGAATGTAGAGGGAATATCTAGGGAATGTGGAGGGAATATCTAGGGAATGTAGAGGGAATATCTAGGGAATGTGGAGGGAATATCTAGGGAATGTAGAGGGAATGTGGGGGGAATATCTAGGGAATGTGGAGGGAATATCTAGGGAATTTAGAGGGAATATCTAGGGAATGTAGAGGTAATATCTAGGGAATGTGGAGGGAATATCTAGGGAATGTAGAGGGAATGTGGGGGGAATATCTAGGGAATGTGGAGGGAATATCTAGGGAATTTAGAGGGAATATCTAGGGAATGTAGAGGTAATATCTAGGGAATGTGGAGGGAATATCTAGGGAATGTAGAGGGAATATTTAGGGAATATAGAGGGAATATCTAGGGAATGTGGAGGGAATATCTAGGGATTGTGGAGGGAATATCTAGGGAATGTAGAGGGAATATCTAGGGATTGTGGAGGGAATATCTAGGGAATGTGGAGGGAATATCTAGGGAATGTGGAGGGAGTATCTGTCTGTCTCTCTCGCTCTCTTGTTCTCTCTGTCTCTCTGTCTCTCTCTCTCTCTCTCTCTCTCTCTGTCTCTCTGTTTGTCTCAGAGAGGAGGGTGTTATGACAACATGGGGAGCTGTCTGGTGGAGTTTAATGATGAGGGATCAAATAAGATTAGTTTGTAATGGCTTTTAGAAAAGTGTCCATCTCTCACACGGTATATCACTGTAGTGTGTGTGTGCTATCTCAAATCAAATCAAATCAAATGTATTTATCTAGCCCTACATCAGCTGATATCTCAAAGTGCTGTACAGAAACCCAGCCTAAAACCCCAAACAGCAAGCAATGCAGGTGTAGAAGCACGGTGGCTAGGAAAAACTCCCTAGAAAGGCCAAAACCTAGGAAGAAACCTCGAGAGGATCCAGGCTATGTGGGGTGGCCAGTCCTCTTCTGGCTGTGCCGGGTGGAGATTATAACAGAACATGGCCAAGATGTTCAAATGTTCATAAATGACCAGCATGGTCGAATAATAATAAGGCAGAACAGTTGAAACTGGAGCAGCAGCACGGCCAGGTGGACTGGGGACAGCAAGGAGTCATCATGTCAGGTAGTCCTGGGGCATGGTCCTAGGGCTCAGGTCCTCCGAGAGAGAGAAAGAAAGAGAGAAGGAGAGAATTAGAGAACGCAGACTTAGATTCACACAGGACACCGAATAGGACAGGAGAAGTACTCTAGATATAACAAACTGACCCTAGCCCCCCAACACATAAACTACTGCAGCATAAATATTGGAGGCTGAGACAGGAGGGGCCAGGAGACACTGTGGCCCCATCCGAGGACACCCCCGGACAGGGCCAAACAAGAAGGATATAACCCCACTCACTTTGCCAAAGCACAGCCCCCACACCACTATCTCTTTTCATTTAGGCCAATCTGATTCATGGTTTACTTTTCTCTTATTAATAGTGTCAAGATTTTCAGTCAATGAAGTGTGTGTGTTTGAGAGAGCTGGGCAGAAAGAACACACACACACACACACACACACACACACACACACACACACACACACACACACACACACACACACACACACACACACACACACACACACACACACACACACACCCTGTGGTCTCACTGGTCTGCATTCCATTCAGCCAAAGTGTTGATTTATGCTTCAACAATAAAGATGGAGGAGACGAGTGCGAATCAGTGTGTGTGTGTGTGTGTGTTGTGTCTTCCAGATCCACCCCTCTCTGAGCCGGTGAGAGGGTGAAGATGAGGGGGAGCAGCAGACAGAAGAGGGATACCCCCCATTTTGGTTGACATTCTTAGAAAGGGAGCCTCATGTTTTGGCACAGTCACAGTCGTCCATACACACCACCCTATGTGACACTCAGGATGCTCTCTGGGAAATTGACCAGAGAGAGATATTTAACGTGTCTTTACTGATAACAACCTGCTACGGTCAGTGGTTGACTTGGGCAGGAGCACCGAAGCCGAGTACCGGAGCTGAGTGTTCTACTGTTTGAACTCCTGTTCCTCTCACAGAATATTAGCTCAAAGTGTTGTGGAGCTCATCTAAATATAAACAGTACCGGCACCTATTTCAGTCTAAGTCGAGCACTGTGTAGAACCCTTAGTCCTCCTATCATCCTGTCTCTCTGTCTTTCTCTCTCTGTCGCTCTCTTTCTCTGTCTCTCTGTGTCTTTCTGTGTCTCTCTGTCTGTTTCTGTCTTTCTGTCTTTCTCTCTGTCTGTTTCTGTCTTTCTCTCTGTCTTTCTCTCTCTGTCGCTCTCTTTCTCTGTCTTTCTGTGTCTCTCTGTCTGTTTCTGTCTTTCTCTGTCTTTCTCTCTCTGTCACTCTCTTTCTCTGTCTCTCTGTGTCTTTCTGTGTCTCTCTGTCTGTTTCTGTCTTTCTGTCTTTCTCTCTGTCTGTTTCTGTCTTTCTCTCTGTCTTTCTCTCTCTGTCGCTCTTTCTCTGTCTCTCTGTGTCTCTGTCTGTTTTTGTCTTTCTCTCTGTCTTTCTCTCTCTGTCGCTCTCTTTCTCTGTCTCTCTGTGTCTCTCTGTGTCTCTGTCTGTTTCTGTCTTTCTGTCTTTCTCTCTGTTTCTGTCTTTCTCTCTGTCTTTCTCTCTCTGTCGCTCTCTTTCTCTGTCTCTCTGTGTCTCTGTCTGTTTCTCTCTGTCTTTCTCTCTGTCTTTCTGTCGCTCTCTTTCTCTGTCTCTCTGTGTCTTTCTGTGTCTCTCTGTCTGTTTCTGTCTTTCTCTCTGTCTTTCTCTGTCTTTCTCTCTCTGTCGCTCTCTTTCTCTGTCTCTCTGTGTCTCTGTGTCTCTGTCTGTCTCTGTCTTTCTGTCTTTCTCTCTCTCTCTCTCTGTCGCTCTCTCTCTGTCTCTCTCTCTGTCTTTCTCTGTCTCTCTGTGTCTCTCTCTCGCTGTCTCTCTCTCTCTGTCTCTCTTTCTCTGTCGCTGTCTCTCTCTCTGTCTTTCTCTCTCTGTCTCTCTTTCTCTGTCGCTCTCTTTCTGTTGCTGTCTCTCTCTCAATTCAATTCAATTCAAGGGCTTTATTGGCATGGGAAACATGTGTTAACATTGCCAAAGCAAGTGAGGTAGATAATATATAAAGTGAAATAAACAATAAAATTAACAGTAAACATTACACATACATAAGTTTCAAAACAATAAAGACATTACAAATGTCATATTATATATATATACATTGTTTAAACAATGTACAAATGGTAAAGGACACAAGATTTAGAATTAAGAAGAATTAAGAATTAAATAAGCATAAATATGGGTTGTATTTACAATGGTGTGTGTTCTTCACTGGTTGCCCTTTTCTCGTGGCAACAGGTCACAAATCTTGCTGCTGTGATGGCACACTGGAATTTCACCCAGTAGATATGGGAGTTTTTCAAAATTGGATTTGTTTTCGAATTCTTTGTGGATCTGTGTAATCTGAGGGAAATATGTCTCTCTAATATGGTCATACATTGGGCAGGAGGTTAGGAAGTGCAGCTCAGTTTCCACCTCATTTTGTGGGCAGTGAGCACATAGCCTGTCTTCTCTTGAGAGCCATGTCTGCCTACGGCGGCCTTTCTCAATAGCAAGGCTATGCTCACTGAGTCTGTACATAGTCAAAGCTTTCCTTAATTTTGGGTCAGTCACAGTGGTCAGGTATTCTGCCGCTGTGTACTCTCTGTGTAGGGCCAAATAGCATTCTAGTTTGCTCTGTTTTTTTGTTAATTCTTTCCAATATGTCAAGTAATTATCTTTTTGTTTTCTCATGATTTGGTTGGGTCTAATTGTGCTGCTGTCCTGGGGCTCTGTGGGGTGTGTTTGTGTTTGTGAACAGAGCCCCAGGACCAGCTTGCTTAGGGGACTCTTCTCTAGGTTCATCTCTCTGTAGGTGATGGCTTTGTTGTGGAAGGTTTGGGAATCGCTTCCTTTTAAGTGGTTATAGAATTGAACGGCTCTTTTCTGGATTTTGATAATTAGTGGGTATCGGCCTAATTCTGCTCTGCATGCATTATTTGGTGTTCTACGTTGTACACGGAGGATATTTTTGTAGAATTCTGTCTCTGTCTCTCTCTGTCTCTCTTTCTCTCTCTGTCTCCCTCAATTCAATTAAATTCAAGGGGCTTTATTGGCATGGGAAATTTGTTAACATTGCCAAAGCAAGTGAGGTAGATAATATACAAAAGTGAAATAAACAAAAAAATTAACAGTAAACATACAGAAGTTTCAAAATAATAAAGACATTACAAATGTTATGTTATGTGTATATACAGTGTTGTAACAATGTACAAATGGTTAAAGTACACAAGGGAAAATAAATACGCATAAATATGGGTTGTATTTACAAAGCTCTGTCTCGCTCTCTGTCTCTGTCTGTCTCTCTCCCTCTGTCTCTGTCTGTCTCTCTCTCTCTGTCTCTGTCTGTCTCTCTCTCTCTGTCTGTCTGTCCCTCTCTCTCTGTCTGTCTGTCCCTCTCTCTCTGTCTGTCTGTCCCTCTCTCTTTGTGTGTATTTGATTCTTCTATTATCCTGTCTGTTAGGGAGTTAAATGACACTGGTTAGATCTGATAGGATCTATTTCTCTGACCTGCTGGCTCACTGGATTAACCCAAAACATGTGAAGGGCAGCAGACATAGGACTCCATATTCAGCTCCGTAGTGTGTGACTGAGACTGTGTTATTATTATAATTACACAAAGTACATGAAGGGCAATTCACAAGTTTGGACATCATAGTACAGTGGAGCATAGTTCAGTACATTATAGTGTACTCTACTGTACTGCACTGTACTGTACTCTACTTTACTGTACTGTACTGCACACTACTTTACTGCGCTCTACTTTACTGTACTGCACTGTACTTTACTGCACTGTACTTTACTGCACTCTACTCTACTGCACTCTACTTTACCGTACTGCACTTTACTGTACTGCACTGTACTTTAGTGCACTGTACTTTACTGCACTGTACTTTACTGTACTGCACTCTACTTTACTGCACTGCACTCTACTTTACTGCACTGTACTTTACTGCACTGTACTTTACTGTACTTTACTGTACTGCACTCTACTTTACTGTACTGCACTCTACTTTACTGCACTGTACTTTACTGCACTGTACTTTACTGCACTCTACTGTACTGCACTCTACTCTACTGCACTGTACTTTACTGCACTGTACTTTACTGCACTCTACTGTACTGCACTCTACTTTACTGCACTCTACTTTACTGTACTGCACTCTACTTTACTGCACTCTACTTTACTGCACTCTACTTCACTGTACTGCACTCTACTTTACTGCACTCTACTTTACTGCACTGCACTCTACTTTACTGCACTCTACTCTACTGTACTGTACTTTACTGTACTGCACTGTACTTTACTGCACTGTACTTTACTGTACTTTACTGTACTGCACTCTACTTTACTGTACTGCACTCTACTTTACTGCACTGTACTTTACTGCACTGTACTTTACTGCACTCTACTGTACTGCACTCTACTCTACTTTACTGCACTGTACTTTACTGTACTGTACTCTACTGTACTGCACTGTACTTTACTGCACTGTACTTTACTGCACTCTACTCTACTGCACTCTACTTTACTGTACTGCACTTTACTGTACTGCACTGTACTTTAGTGCACTGTACTTTACTGCACTGTACTTTACTGTACTGCACTCTACTTTACTGCACTGCACTCTACTTTACTGCACTGTACTTTACTGCACTGTACTTTACTGTACTTTACTGTACTGCACTCTACTTTACTGTACTGCACTCTACTTTACTGCACTGTACTTTACTGCACTGTACTTTACTGCACTCTACTGTACTGCACTGTACTTTACTGCACTCTACTTTACTGTACTGCACTCTACTTTACTGCACTCTACTTTACTGCACTCTACTTCACTGTACTGCACTCTACTTTACTGCACTCTACTTTACTGCACTGCACTCTACTTTACTGCACTCTACTGTACTGTACTTTACTGTACTGCACTCTACTTTACTGTACTTTACTGTACTGTACTTTACTGTACTGCACTCTACTTTACTGTACTTTACTGTACTGTGCTTTACTGTACTTTACTGTACTGCACTCTACTTTACTGTACTGCAAGCTACTTTACTGTACTGCACTCTACTTTACTGTACTGCTCTCTACTTTACTGTACTTTACTGTACTGCACTCTACTTTACTGCACTCTACTGTACTGTACTTTACTGTACTGCACTCTACTTTACTGTACTTTACTGTACTGTACTTTACTGTACTTTACTGTACTGCACTCTACTTTACTGTACTGCACTCTACTTTACTGTACTGCACTCTACTTTACTGTACTGCTCTCTACTTTACTGCACTCTACTTTACTATACCGTACTTTACTGTACTGCACTCTACTGTACTGTACTGCACTCTACTTTACTGCACTGCACTCTACTTTACTGCACTGTACTTTACTGCACTGTACTTTACTGTACTTTACTGTACTGCACTCTACTTTACTGTACTGCACTCTACTTTACTGCACTGTACTTTACTGCACTGTACTTTACTGCACTGTACTTTACTGCACTCTACTGTACTGCACTCTACTTTACTGCACTCTACTTTACTGTACTGCACTCTACTTTACTGCACTCTACTTTACTGCACTCTACTTCACTGTACTGCACTCTACTTTACTGCACTCTACTTTACTGCACTGCACTCTACTTTACTGCACTCTACTGTACTGTACTTTACTGTACTGCACTCTACTTTACTGTACTTTACTGTACTGTACTTTACTGTACTGCACTCTACTTTACTGTACTTTACTGTACTGTGCTTTACTGTACTTTACTGTACTGCACTCTACTTTACTGTACTGCAAGCTACTTTACTGTACTGCACTCTACTTTACTGTACTGCTCTCTACTTTACTGCACTCTACTTTACTGTACTGTACTGCACTCTACTTTACTGCACTCTACTGTACTGTACTTTACTGTACTGCACTCTACTTTACTGTACTTTACTGTACTGTACTTTACTGTACTTTACTGTACTGCACTCTACTTTACTGTACTGCACTCTACTTTACTGTACTGCACTCTACTTTACTGTACTGCTCTCTACTTTACTGCACTCTACTTTACTATACCGTACTTTACTGTACTGCACTCTACTGTACTGTACTGCACTCTACTTTACTGTACTGCACTCTACTTTACTGTACTGCTCTCTATTTTACTGCACTCTACTTTACTATACTGTACTTTACTGTACTGTACTTTACTGTACTGCACTCTACTGTACTGCACTCTACTTTACTGTACTTTACTGTACTGCACTCTACCTTACGGCACTCTACTGTACTGCACTCTACTTTACTGTACTTTACTGTACTGCACTCTACTGTACTGCACTCTACTTTACTTTACTGTACTTTACTGTACTTTACTGTACTTCACTGTACTGCACTCTACTTTACTGTACTTTACTGCACTGCACTTTACTGTACTTTACTGTACTTTACGTGTTGGTGCTCTGGGTCCTTTTACGTGATGGTGCTCTGGGTCCTTTACGTGTTTGTGCTCTGGGGTCCTTTTACGTGTTGGTGCTCTGGGGTCCTTTACGTGTTGGTGTTCAGGGGTCCTTTTACGAGTTGGTGCTCTGGGTCCTTTTACGTGTTGGTGCTCTGGGGTCCTTTTACGTGTTGGTGCTCTGGGGTCCTTTTACGTGTTGGTGCTCTGGGTCCTTTTACGTGTTGGTGCTCTGGGGTCCTTTTACGTGTTGGTGCTCTGGGGTCCTTTTACGTGTTGGTGCTCTGGGTCCTTTTACGTGTTGGTGCTCTGGGGTCCTTTTACGTGTTGGTGCTCTGGGGTCCTTTTACGTGTTGGTGCTCTGGGTCCTTTTACGTGTTGGTGCTCTGGGTCCTTTACGTGTTGGTGCTCTGGGGTCCTTTTACGTGTTGGTGCTCTGGGGTCCTTTTACGTGTTGGTGCTCTGGGTCCTTTTACGTGTTGGTGCTCTGGGTCCTTTACGTGTTGGTGCTCTGGGGTCCTTTTACGTGTTGGTGCTCTGGGGTCCTTTTACGTGTTGGTGCTCTGGGTCCTTTTACGTGTTGGTGCTCTGGGGTCCTTTTACGTGTTGGTGCTCTGGGGTCCTTTTACGTGTTGGTGCTCTGGGTCCTTTTACGTGTTGGTGCTCTGGGGTCCTTTTACGTGTTGGTGCTCTCGGTCCTTTTACGTGTTGGTGCTCTGGGTCCTTTTACGTCTTGGTGCTCTGGGGTCCTTTTACGTGTTGGTGCTTTGGGTCCTTTTACGTGTTGGTGCTCTGGGTCCTTTTACGTGTTGGTTCTCTGGGGTCCTTTTACGTGTTGGTGCTCTGGGGTCCTTTTACGTGTTGGTGCTCTGGGTCCTTTTACGTGTTGGTGCTCTGGGTCCTTTTACGTGTTGGTACTCTGGGTCCTTTTACGTGTTGGTGCTCTGGGTCCTTTTACTTGTTGGTGCTCTGGGTCCTTTTACGTGTTGGTGCTCTGGGTCCTTTTACGTGTTGGTGCTCTGGGTCCTTTTACGTGATGGTGCTCTGGGTCCTTTACGTGTTGGTGCTCTGGGGTCCTTTTACGTGTTGGTGCTCTGGGTCCTTTTACGTGTTGGTGCTCTGGGTCCTTTTACGTGTTGGTGCTCTGGGTCCTTTTACGTGTTGGTGCTCTGGGGTCCTTTTACGTGTTGGTGCTCTGGGTCCTTTTACGTGATGGTGCTCTGGGTCCTTTACGTGTTGGTGCTCTGGGTCCTTTACGTGTTGGTGCTCTGGGGTCCTTTTACGTGTTGGTGCTCTGGGTCCTTTACGTGTTGGTGCTCTGGGTCCTTTACGTGTTCTCTCTCACCATCTCTCCCCTATCTCTCTCCCTTTCTCCGAACTCTCTCTCCCTCCCTCCTATCTTTCTCCCTTTCTCCTAACTCTCTCTCCCTCCTATCTCTCTCCCTTTCTCCTAACTCTCTCTCTCTCCCTCCCTCCTATCTCTCTCCCTTTCTCCTAACTCTCTCCCTCTCCCTCCCTCCTATCTCTCTCTTTCTTCTAACTCTCTCTCTCTGCCTCCCTCCTATCTCTCTCTCTTTCTCCTAACTCTCTCTCCCTCCCTCCTATCTCTCTCCCTTTTTCCTAACTCTCTCTCCCTCTCCCCTTCTGTCTTTCTCCTAACTATCTCTCTCCCTTTCTCCTAACTCTCTCTCCCTCCCTCCTATCTCTCTCCCTTTTTCCTAACTCTCTCTCCCTCTCTCTCCCTCCCTCCTATCTCTCTCCCTTTCTCCCTCTCTGAACACCCTAAGCTGTTGCTGTTAGACTTCTCCCTATACGGACGTCTATGTGTGTGTGTGTGTGTGTATGTATGTACAGCATGTACAGTGGGGCAAAAAAGTATTTAGTCAGCCACCAATTGTGTAAGTTCTCCCACTTAAAAAGATGGGAGAGGCCTGAGGTTGCTGCGGAACAGGAGGAAGTCAGAAGGGGGGTGAGTGTGGCCGATGTGAAACGGCTAGCTAGTTAGCGGTGGTGTGCACTAATAGTGTTTCAGTCGGTGACGTCACTCGCTCTGAGACCTAGAAGTAGTTGTTCCCCTTGCTCTGCAAGGGCCGCGGCTTTTGTGGAGCGATGGGTAACGATGCTTCGAGGGTGACTGTTGACGTGTGCAGAGCGTCACTGGTTCGCACCCAGGTCGGGGCGAGGGGATGGACGTAAAGTCTATACTGTTACACAGGCACACAAGTAAATGCATGGCCATCATATTTCTAATGTTTATCATAGAAAATTTTGCCAGCTACATTCTTTCTAATGTTTTGCTTAAAGTTAATATTGCATTATTACCTGAGAAAAGTAGCTACACATCTGTTAGCAACACATCTGTTAGCAACACATCTGTTAGCAACACATCTGTTAGCAACACATCTGTCAGCAACACATCTGTTAGCAACACATCTGTTAGCAACACATCTGTTGGAAACACATCTGTCAGCAACACATCTGTTAGCAACACATCTGTTAGCAACACATCTGTTAGCAACACATCAGTTAGCAACACATCTGTTAGCTGTCTGCTGATAGAATGCCATTCGTGGAGACGTTAAGTTAGTCTGATGCCGAGGAAAAATTACAATAAGAAGCATTTTAGATCTGTGTTTATTAAATGCAGCAAGATATTTCCAGTGGTGGAAAAAGTACTCAAAACTCATACTTGAGTAAAAGTCAAGATACCTTAATGGAAAATGAATCAAGTGAAAGTCGCGCAGTAAAATACTACTTGAGTAAAAGTCTAAAAGTATTTGGTTTTAAATATACGTAAGTATCAAAAGTGAAAGTATGAATGATTTAAAATAACTTATATTAAGCAAACGAGATGGCACAATAGATTAGAGGTCGACCGATTAATCGGAATGGTCGATTAATTAGGGACGATTTCAAGTTTTCATCACAATCGGAAATCGGTATTTATGGACACCGATTTGGCAGATTTATTATAATATTTTTTTACACCTTTATTTAATCTTTATTTAACTAGGCAAGTCAGTTAAGAACACATTCTTATTTTCAATAATGGCTTATGGGTTAACTGCCTGGTTCAGGGGCAGAACGACAGATTTTTACCTTGTCAGCTCAGGGATTCAATCTTGCAACCTTATAGTTAACTAGTCCAACGCTCTAACCACCTGCCTCTCATTGCTTTCCACGAGGAGACTGCCTGTTACGCGAATGCAGTAAGAAGCCAAGGTAAGTTGCTAGCTAGCATTAAACTTATCTTATAAAAAACAATCAATCATAATCACTAGTTAACTACACATGGTTGATGATATTACTAGTTTATCTGGCGTGTCCTGCGTTGCATATAATCGATGCGGTGCGTATCGTCGCTCCAGTGTGAACCTAACCATGAACATCAATGCCTTTCTTAAAATCAATACACATAAGTATATATTTTAAACCTGTATATTTAGCTAAAAGAAATCCAGGTTAGCAAGCAATGTTGACCAGGTGAAATTGTGTCACTTCTCTTGCGTTCATTGCACGCAGAGTCAGGGTATATGCAACAGTTTGGGCCGCCTAATTTGCCAGAATTTTACGTAATTATGACATAACATTGCAGGTTGTGCAATGTAACAGGAATATTTAGATTTAGGGATGCCACCCGTTAGATAAAATACGGAAATGTTCTGTATTTCACTGAAAGAATAAACGTCTTGTTTTCGAGATGATAGTGTCCGGATTCGACCATATTAATGATTTAAGGCTGGTATTTCTGTGTGTTATTATGTTATAACTAAGTCTATGATTTGATAGAGCAGTCTGACTGAGCGATGGTAAGGCACCAGCAGGCTCGTAAGCATTCATTCAAACAGCACTTTAGTGCGTTTTGCCAGCAGCTCTTCGTTGTGCTTCAAGCAGTGAGCTGTTTATGACTTCAAGCCGATCATCTCCAGAGATTAGGCTGGTGTAACCGATGTGAAATGGCTTGCTAGTTAGCGGGGTGCGCGCTAATAGCATTTCAAACTTCACTCGCTCTGAGATATCCAGATATCTTGATTTCCTTGCATTTGTCTCTCTCCATTCTCGGCCCGTCTGCTCCAACAAGGCAGGCAGGCCCGTTGCTCTAGCGACTCCACACAGATACAGCGTGTACACATGCTGCTCTAGAGCCAGTACTGTTCTTCCTTCAGAGAAACATGCGTCAACTTTTTTCCCACAATGTCTCTCATTTATATTCGCTTGTACATGTCCAAACTCACAAAAAATGACATTCAGTAGTTTCTACCTATATATGTGTAACTTTATGAGTTGGATTGGCTATCTTAAAAATGTGTTTATTTTTATTTTCCCTCCATAGAATATTTAGCAAGCAGCTTCCATGAAACTTCGCTATTAATTGTGCCAATTTTGTTAGCATTCTGGTAATATAGGCCCAATGGGCTTTTTTACATTTTTTTGGCGCTCTCTTGTGTACTTAGCCGGTAATACCGTAAATGCTGAGATGAAAGAAGGACGGTTTAATGATATGAACATCTGGATAATTCCCAAACCTAGTGAATCGACCTGAGAAACACAGTCCACGAGCATCTCAGATGGAACACTCGTGTTTGGTCAAGTTACGGTCGTAGTTAACCCAGCATTAACGGTTTTAAATGTTGTACATGTTTTTAAACTGACTGTACCATGACAAGTTGATTCGTGTAGAAACTCAAATGAGAATCTCGTTACTAGTCGCCCCCAATCAATATTTAACACTGTAAATCCCTGGCGTGGTTATAAGAGGACAAGTGTTAAGGAGAAGTGTCCTGTTTATTTATTTATCCGTTATTTTACCAGGTAAGTTGTCCTGTTTATAATCCTATTTCACAACTCTTCCCAAAACCACAACAGCCTTTTAAATGTAATTATGAGAATGATGTCATTTCCTTTATGTAATGTAAGGATAATCGTGTGTGTTTTTGTTTCTGTGTTTACAGTTTGTTCCATTGCTGTTTGTTTGTGTGTGTGTGTGTGTGTGTTTTACAGTGTGTTTGAGTTTGTGCTTGTGTGTTTACAGTTTTCTCCAGTGTTACCATGCCTTAACCACAGAAAGCACAGTAAAACCTCAGCCTCAATACCAGAGCTCTCTGTGTGTGTGTGTGTGTGTGTGTGTGTGTGTGTGTGTGTGTGTGTGTCCACATATGTCCTCTGGAAAAACAGACAATGACTTCTTCATATCCTGTGTTCTTTCTTCTCAGCACTACTCCTCCTCCTCCTCCTCCTCCTCCTCCCTCCCTCCTCCTCCTCCTCTCTCCTCCTCCTCCTCCTCTCTCCTCCACCTCCTCCTCTCTCCTCCTCCTCCTCCTCCTCCTCCTCCTCCTCCTCCTCCCTCTCCTCCTCCTCCTCCTCCTCCTCCTCCTCCCTCCTCCTCCTCCTCCCCTCCTCCTCCTCTCTCCTCCTCCTCTCTCCTCCTCCTCCTCTCTCCTCCTCCTCCTCCTCCTCCTCCTCCCCTCCTCCTACTCCTCCTCCTCCTACTACTCCTCCTCCTCCTCCTCCTCCTCCTCCTCCTCCTCCTCTCTCCTCCTCCTCTCTCTCCTCCTCCTCCTCCTCCTCCTCCTCCTCTCCTCCTCCTACTCCTCCTCCTCCTCCTCCTCCTCCTCCTCCTCTCTCCTCCTCCTCCTCCTCCTCTCTCCTCCTCCTCCTCCTCCTCCTCCTCCTCTCCTCCTCCTCTCTCCTCCTCCTCCTACTCCTCCTCCTCCGTTCCTTCACCCCTTGGGTGTGGAAACACCTTTTTCCGTTTCATAGCAGTCCCTCGTTCTCAAGCTGTGGTGTGACCGAAAACACGAAGCCACGTGCTTACACGCTTGATGCCGTTACCACGGTAACAGGATAAACTAGTCACGCTTTTTTCCCCCCTGTCCTCCATTTTAAATCAAATCAAGTTATTGGGGGGCGTAGACAGATTTAGAGATGTTATCGCAGTTGCAGCGATAATGTTTCTAGCTCTGCAGCCGCGCTTTAATACCTTTAAATACCTTTAAAACAACAAACTTCATCCAGAAAAATCTGGCCGTCTAAATAGTGAGTAGGAACCAATGTTTTTAGGAACAGTAAGGGATTGGGGAATTTGCAGTGGAGGGGGGGACGGTTTTGTTTTACACATTCTGGTGTTTCAGATGGCTCATTCATTCCCAGTTTGGCTGTTGAGAGAGAGTTAACATTTAGTTGGGTGCTTGACGTTTAATTATAGTTGTTTTTTGAACCAGATCCGAGAACGAGATTGTTGGCGCTGATTGGACATTATTGTCGATAGAGACGTTTGTTCTGCTGTGTTTAACTAGGAGCTGAAGGGGCCTGGGAGAGAGAGAGAGGGAGAGATAGGGCCTGGTGGACCTAAAAGAGTGTGAGAAAAGAGAGAGAGGGAGAGATAGCGCCTGGTGGACCTAAAAGAGTGGGAGAAAAGAGAGGGAGGGAAAGATAGGGCCTGGTGGACCTAAAAGAGGGGGAGAGAGAGAAAGGGGGGGTTGGTGTGGTTGCTATCTGATGGAATGTGTGTGTTTGGCTCCTGTGGCTTTAGCCTCTGGGCTGGTTGCTAGTGATGGAGAGGAGAGATAGAAGAGAATAATATAACCAGCTGGAAGGTCAAGATTTGGTCAAGCTGAAAGCGAGAGAAAGGGGGAGGGGGAGAGAGGGAGGGAGAGATGGAGGGGGGAGAGAGGGAGGGAGACAGAGAGAGAGATGGAGAGAGAGAGATGAGTGAGAGAGCGGTGGACAGGGAGAGGAGGGGTGCGAGAGAAAGAGAGAGATGGGGGGGAGAGAGGGAGGGAGAGATGGAGGGGGGAGAGGTAGGGAGAGATGGAGGGGGAGAGAGGTAGGGAGAGATGGATGGATTTTGTTTTTTGTTTGACATTTGTCTCAGGTGTTTTCTAATCGTTTTACATTCATTATCAAACCATTTGTCAGAAACATTTTGATTTTTCCTTCTGATGTTGCATTTCTTTGGTTTTCTCAAATTTGCTTTCGATGCTGCTTTTTTGAATATGCAGTTGATGTTTTGAGTAGCCGAATTGACACCATCTTTATTGTTTTGGCACCGTGAGTTATTGAAAAACTGTATAGAGTTCATCATTTCATTTGAGTTCAATGTTTCAATTAATTTCTCTGCACTGTTTGGAGCCCATCTGTACGATTGGTTTATGTTGAAGAGTTTATTGGGCTGTTTTTTAAATGAATATTGCCGGTTAATTTCTTCAGAAACACGTTGATCTGACTGTGATCTGACAAGGGTGTCTGTGTTCTGACAGTGAATGCACTAACGGAGGAGGGGTCAATGTCAGTGATGGCATAATCAACTACACTTGTCCCAAGAGCTGAGCAGTAAGTAAACTGACCTAAAGAGTCCCCTTTGATTCTACCATTAAGCATGTACAGGCCTAAGGCTCCACAGAGATGTACTAACTCCTTTCCATTTTTGTTCAGTATTTGGTCAGGACTGTTTCTATTATTGATAAGAGGGCTACTGTATAACGAGGGGTGTCCAAATATGTGGTGGTTACCTCCCGCATCAGTGTAGTCAGGCTCAGAACCTGTTCTTGCATTGCAATCTCCACAAAGAAGCACTTTACCCTGTGCCTGAAATGTAATGATTTCTGTCTGGAGATGGTCAAAAAACTGATCATCATAATATGATGAATCTGAAGGAGGAGCATAAGCTGCACATATGTATACATCATTGTCACAATAGATTGTACCTTTGTTAAGTTTTAGCCAAATATGAGTGGTACCTTTTTTCATTTCATCCAGCGCTCATCCAGTCCTGCTTATGCCAAATGATGATTCCACCTGAGTCTCGGCCCCGTTTAACATGTTTATGTTTGATTGATGGTAGTAAACTTTCTCTATAGCCTGAGGGACACTGAGTATCTATGTCTCCACGACACCATGTTTCCAGTAGGATTATGATGTCCTGTCCCTTGATGTTTTTAATCCATTCTGGATGTGTTGTTTTATAACCAAAACGTGAAGAGTTTATGCCCTGGATATTCCAAGAGCTGATAGTTAATGATCTCATTTATAATAAGTGATATTCACTGGTTTGAGTAAAGTACATCGGAAAAAAAGAAAAAAATACTGTATATATATATATATATACATACATACAGTGCCTTGCGAAAGTATTCGGCCCCCTTGAACTTTGCGACCTTTTGCCACATTTCAGGCTTCAAACATAAAGATATAAAACTGTATTTTTTTGTGAAGAATCAACAACAAGTGGGACACAATCATGAAGTGGAACGACATTTATTGGATATTTCAAACTTTTTTAACAAATCAAAAACTGAAAAATTGGGCGTGCAAAATTATTCAGCCCCTTTACTTTCAGTGCAGCAAACTCTCTCCAGAAGTTCAGTGAGGATCTCTGAATGATCCAATGATCCAATGTCCATCTCTCTCTCGCTCATCTCTCGCTCTCCATCTCTCTCTCTCCCTGTCCATCTCTCTCTCGCTCTTCATCTCTCTCTCTTCATCTCTTTCTCTCCATCTCTCTCACTCCTCTCTCTCTCTTTCTCACTCTCCATCTCAATTCAATTCAAGGGGCTTTATTGGCATGGGAAACGTGTTAACAATTGCCAAAGCAAGTGAGGTAGATAATATACAAAAGTGAAATAAACAAAAATTAACAGTAAACATTACACATAGAGGTTTCTCATATTATATATATAAATATACCGTGTTGTAACAATGCACACAAGGGAAAATAAATACGCATAAAAATGGGTTGTATTTACAATGGTGTTTGTTCTTCACTGGTTGACCTTTTCTTGTGGAAACAGGTCACCAATCATGATGCTACTGCGTCTCTCTCTCTCTCTCTCTTCATCTCTCTATTCAGATTCAATTTAAGGGCTTTCTTTGCATGGGAAACACATGTCAACATGGCTCTGTCTTCTGTGTACTTCATCAGGTGAAGATGCCAGGTCATTTCAAAATGTTATTTAGTGTTAAATGTATGGACAAGCAAAAGGGGCCGACCATTTGGCGAGGTTGCAGTGGTGTGGATTCACGCACATACACACACACACACACACACACACTCCTCTCTCATGACACACACTTCCACGTAACACACATCTGATGTTTCAGCCAGTGTTTGAACGGGTCCTATTGAGAAATCCCACCAAAGAACCTTGTGTTTCCAGGGAAGAGGAGGTGGAGGAGGAGAGAGAGAGAGAGATTTTGGGCAAGGTTGTTTGACACACATTTTCGGGTAAACTGTTCACCATTTGTGTGTGCATGTAATAGAACAGGTTGCCCCCCCCAACACACACACACACTACCCCCCCAACAAAAACACTACCCCCAACACACACACTACAACCCAACACAAACAACACAAATACTACCCCCCAACACACACACTACCCCCCAACACAAACAACAAACACTACCCCCGAACACACACACTAACCCCCCAACACAAACACTACCCCCCAACACAAACAACAAATACTATCCCCCAACACACACACTACCCCCCAACACAAACAACAAACACTATCCCCCCCAACACACACACTAACCCCCCAACACACACATACAACACACACTACCCCCCAACACACACACTACCCCCCAACACACACACTAACCCCCCAACACACACACTAACCCCCAACACACACACTAACCCCCCCAACACACACACTAACCCCCCAACACACACTAACCCCTCCCAACACACACACTACCCCCCAACACATACACACACTAACCCCCCCCCAACACATACACACACTAACCCCCAACACACACTACCCCCCAACACACACACTACCCCCAACACACACACTAACCCCCCCCAACACACACACTAACCCCCCAACACACACACCAACCCCCCAACACACACACACTAACCCCCCCAACGCACACACTAACCCCCCAATACACACTAACCCACCCCAACACACACACTAACCCCCCCCCCACACACACACTAACCCCCCAACACACACTAACCCCCCCCAACACACACTAACCCCCCAACACACACTAACCCCCCCAACACACACACTAACCCCCCCCACACACACTAACCCCTCCAATACACATATTTTCCACCATAATTTGCTAATAAATACATTAAAAATCCTACAATGTGATTTTCTGGATTTTTTTCTCATTTTGTCTGTCATAGTTGAAGTGTACTTACGATGAAAATTACAGGCCTCTCTCATCTTTTTAAGTGGGAGAACTAAATACTTTTTTGCCCCACTGTATTTGATAAGTTATGCATATTTTATAAGTTATGCATAAGTTGTGCACATTTTAAAGTTTACTCCCAAATCAAACTATGATGTATTAGGATGTAAACTATGATGTATTGGGATGTAAACTATGATGTATTAGGATGTAAACTATGATGATGTAAACTATGATGTATTAGGATGTAAACTATGATGATGTAAACTATGATGTATTAGGATGCAAACTATGAGGATGTAAACTATGATGTATTAGGATGTAAACTATGAGGATGTAAACTATGATGTATTAGGATGTAAACTATGATGATGTAAACTATGAGGATGTAAACTATGATGTATTAGGATGTAAACTATGATGATGTAAACTATGATGTATTAGGATGTAAACTATGATGTATTAGGATGTAAACTATGATGATGTAAACTATGATGTATTAGGATGTAAACTATGAGGATGTAAACTATGATGTATTAGGATGTAAACTATGATGATGTAAACTATGATGTATTAGGATGTAAACTATGATGTATTGGGATGTAAACTATGATGTATTAGGATGTAAACTATGATGTATTGGGATGTAAACTATGATGTATTAGGATGTAAACTATCATGTATTGGGATGTAAACTATGATGTATTGGGATGTAAACTATGATGTATTAGGATGTAAACTATGATGTATTTTTAAAGTAAAGTTGAGTTTTATTCATCATTATGTAATGACAGCGATTTCAAATTCAAACTGAAAACAGGGAAAACCTACTTCTTCCAAACCTTTAACTACTAGTACTAGAGGTCAACCGATTAATCGGAATGGCCGATTTCAAGTTTTCATGAATCGGAAATTGGTATTTTTGGGCTCCGATTTCCGATGTCTTTTTTTTTTCTTTTTGTTTTTCTTATACCTTTATTTAACTAGGCAAGTCAGTAAAGAACACATTCTTATCTTCAATGACGGCCCGGGAACGATGGGTTAACTGCCTTGTTCAGGGGCAGATGACAGATTTTCATCTTGCAACCGTACAGTTAACTAGTCCAACGCTCTAACCATTGCACTCCACAAGTAGCCTGCCTGTTCCGCGAATGCAGTAGAAGCCAAGGTAAATTGCTAGCTAGCATTAAACTTATCTTTAAAAAAATAATCAATCATAATCACTAATCCAGTTTAGCAGGCAATATTAACCAGGTGAAACTGTGTCATTTCTCTTGCATTCATTGCACGCAGAGTCAGGGTATATGCAACAGTGTGGGCTGGCTGGCTCATTGCCAACTAATTTGCCAGAATATTACGTAATTATGACATACATTGAAGGTTGTGCAATGTAACAAGAATATTTAGACTTAGGGATGCCACCCGTTAGATAAAATACCGAATGGTTCCGTATTTCACTGAAAAAATAAACGTTTTGTTTTCAAAATAATCGTTTCCGGATTCGACCATATCAATGACCAAAGGCTTGTATTTCTGTGTGTTATTATGTTATAATTAAGTCTGATTTGATAGAGCAGTCTGACTGAGCAGCAGCAGGCCCGTAATCATTCATTCAACAGCACTTTCGTGCGTTTTGCCAGAAGCTCGTCGCAAGCACAGCGCTGTTTATGACTTTAAGCCTATCAGCCTAATGCCTGTTAAAAGGAACCACCAACTTTCATATGTTCTCATGTTCTGAGCAAGGTACTTAAACATTAGCTTTCTTACATGGCACATATTGCGTATTGGCACATATAACTTTCTTCTCCAACACTTTGTTTTTGCATTATTTAAACCAAATTGAACATGTTTCATTATTTACTTGAGGCTAAATAGATTTTATTGATGTATTATATTAAGTTAAAATAAGTGTTCATCACAGTATTGTTGTAATTTTCATTATTACAAATAAATAAATAAATTGGCCGATTAATCGGTATCGGCTTTTTTTTGGTCCTCTAATAATCGGTATCAGTATTGGCGTTGACAAATCATAATCGGTCGACCTCTAACGAGTACTGTGATCAGGGGAAAAATACACAATTACGGAGCTCCATTTTTTTGAGGGACTATACTAAATGGACAAAACGCTGGTATTTCTGATCTGATAACTTGTTCTCCATCTTCTTTCTAAATAGTGAGCCAACATGCTATTTGTTTCCCTGACTGATTCAAACGGTTTTCTCCTGCTCTCTCTCTCTCGTCTCTCTGCAGCAGACATATAGTGAGCCAGCATGCTATTTGTCTCCCTGACTGATTCAAACTGTTTTCTCCTGCTCTCTCTCTCTCTGTAGCAGACATATAGTGAGCCATATGTTTGGAGCATCATCATCGCAATAAAATCACAGTATCAAACAGCAATACATATAGAATTGGGAGAATCACAAAACATATTGTTTCTGGACACTCTAATATAGAAACGTAGATTATTGTGTCTCTCGTAGACCTTTCTATGATGTCAGTCTACGGATGAAAAAAGGGAATTGCTTCCAAGCTGTGAGTGATGGGACCAGTTGGCAGTCAGTGAGGCGGATGTAGCGTTGTATCCCGAATGGCACCCTATTCCCTATATAGTGCACTACTTCAGACCAGGGCCCATAGGGTAGTGCACTACTTTATACCAGGGCCCATAGGGTAGTGCACTACTTTATACCAGGGCCCATAGGGTAGTGCACTACTTCAGACCAGGGCCCATAGGGTAGTGCACTACTTCAGACCAGGGCCCATAGGGTAGTGCACTACTTTATACCAGGGCCCATAGGGTAGTGCACTACTTTATACCAGGGCCCATTGGGTAGTGCACTACTTTAGTCCAGGGCCCATAGGGTAGTGCACTACTTTATACCAGGGCCCATATGGTAGTGCACTACTTTATACCAGGGCCCATAGGGTAGTGCACTACTTTATACCAGGGCCCATTGGGTAGTGCACTACTTTATACCAGGGCCCATAGGGTAGTGCACTACTTTATACCAGGGCCCATTGGGTAGTGCACTACTTTAGACCAGGGCCCATAGGGTAGTGCACTACTTTATACCAGGGCCCATATGGTAGTGCACTACTTTATACCAGGGCCCATAGGGTAGTGCACTACTTTATACCAGGGCCCATTGTGTAGTGCACTACTTTAGACCAGGGCCCATAGGGTAGTGCACTACTTTATACCAGGGCCCATAGGGTAGTGCACTACTTTAGACCAGGGCCCATAGGGTAGTGCACTACTTTATACCAGGGCCCATTGGGTAATGCACTACTTTAGACCAGGGCCCATAGGGTAGTGCACTACTTTATACCAGGGCCCATAGGGTAGTACACTACTTTATACCAGGGCCCATTGGGTAGTGCACTACTTTAGACCAGGGCCCATTGGGTAGTGCACTACTTTATACCAGGGACCATAGGGTAGTACACTACTTTATACCAGGGCCCATAGGGTAGTGCACTACTTTATACCAGGGCCCATAGGGTAGTGCACTACTTCAGACCAGGGCCCAAAGGGTAGTACACTACTTCAGGCAGGGCCCATAGGGTAGTGCACTACATCAGACCAGGGCCCATAGGGTAGTGCACTACTTTAGACCAGGGCTCATAGGGTAAATTAGTGCAGTATGTAGGGAATAGGTTGGCGTTCGGGACTTAGGGCAGAGTATTAAACAGAGGGCTGTGAGAGAACGACCAACAGGTCCGATGACGCCAGGGCGGCGTCCAAAATGTCTTCCTACTTATTGGAGCAGTCCTTACATGGAGCAGTCCTTACATGGAGCAATCCCTACATGGAGCAGTCCTTACATGGAGCAATCCCTACATGGAGCAGTCCCTACATGGAGCAGTCCCTACATGGAGCAATCCCTACATGGAGCAGTCCCTACATGGAGCAGTCCCTACATGGAGCAGTCCCTACATGTAGCAATCCCTACATGGAGCAGTCCTTACACAGAGTAGTCCTTACATGGAGCAGTCCTTACATGGAGCAGTCCTTACATGGCACCCTCCTTACATGGCACCCTCCTTACATGGAGCAGTCCCTACATGGAACAGTCCTTACATGGAGCAGTCCTTACATGGAGCAGTCCTTACATGGAGCAGTCCTTACATGGAGAAGTCCTTACATGGCACCCTCCTTACATGAAGCAGTCCCTACATGGAGCAGTCCTTAAATGGAGCAGTCCCTACATGGAGCAGTCCTTACATGGAGCAGTCCTTACATGGCACCCTCCTTACATGGAGCAGTCTTTAAATGGAGCAGTCCCTACATGTTGCAGTCCTTACATGGAGCAGTCCTAACATGGAGCAGTCCTTACATGGAGCAGTCTCTACATGGAGCAGTCCCTACATGGAGCAGTCCCTACATGGAGCAGTCCTTACATGGAGCAGTCTCTACATGGAGCAGTCCTTACATGGAGCAGTCCCTACATGGAGCAGTCCTTACATGGAGCAGTCCCTACATGGAGCAGTCCTTACATGGAGCAGTCCCTACATGGAGCAGTGCCTACATGGATCAGTCCTTACATGGAGCAGTCCCTAAATGGAGCAGTGCCTACATGGATGTCCTTACATGGAGCAGTCCCTACATGGAGCAGTCCCTACATGGAGCAGTCCTTACATGGAGCAGTCCCTACATGGAGCAGTCCTTACATGGAGCAGTCCCTACATGGAGCAGTCCTTACATGGAGCAGTCCCTACATGGAGCAGTGCCTACATGGATCAGTCCTTACATGGAGCAGTCCCTAAATGGAGCAGTGCCTACATGGATCAGTCCTTACATGGAGCAGTCCCTACATGGAGCAGTCCCTACATGGAGCAGTCCTTACATGGAGCAGTCCTTACATGGAGCAGTCCCTACATGGAGCAGTCCCTACATGGAGCAGTCCTTACATGGAGCAGTCCTTACATGGCACCCTCCTTACATGGAGCAGTCCTTACATGGAGCAGTCCATACATGGAGCAGTCCTTACATGGCACCCTCCTTACATGGAGCAGTCCCTACATGGAGCAGTCCTTACATGGAGCAGTCCCTACATGGAACAGTCCTTACATGGATCAGTCCTTTACATGGAGCAGTCCCTACATGGAGCAGTCCCTACATGGATCAGTCCTTACATGGAGCAGTCCTTACATGGAGCAGTCCTTACATGGCACCCTCCTTACATGGAGCAGTCCCTACATGGAGCAGTCCTTACATGGAGCAGTCCCTACATGGAACAGTCC
>NC_088234.1:10435098-10440098 GCF_036934945.1 Oncorhynchus masou masou
ATATAAATACATTTGATTGATTTGATTGATAAACCATGAAGACAGTCAGGTTAAACCATGAAGACAGTCAGCCAGGTTAAACCATGAAGACAGTCAGGTTAAATCATGAAGACAGTCAGGTTAAACCATGAAGACAGTCAGGTTAAACCATGAAGACAGTCAGGTTAAACCATGAAGACAGGCAGGTTAAATCATGAAGACAGTCAGGTTAAACCATGAAGACAGTCAGGTTAAACCATGAAGACAGCCAGGTTAAACCATGAAGACAGCCAGGTTAAACCATGAAGACAGCCAGGTTAAACCATGAAGACAGCCAGGTTATACCATGAAGACTGTCAGGTTAAACCATGAAGACAGTCAGGTTAAACCATGGAGACAGCCAGGTTAAACCATGAAGACAGCCAGGTTAAACCAGGAAGACAGTCAGGTTAAACCATGAAGACAGTCAGGTTAAACCATGGAGACAGCCAGGTTAAACCATGAAGACAGTCAGTTAAGCCATGAAGACAGTCAGGTTAAACCATGAAGACAGTCAGGTTAAACCATGAAGACAGTCAGCCAGGTTAAACCATGAAGACAGTCAGGTCAAACCATGAAGACAGTCAGGTTAAACCAGGAAGACAGTCAGGTTAAACCATGAAGACAGTCAGCCAGGTTAAACCATGAAGACAGTCAGTTAAACCACGAAGACAGTCAGCCAGGTTAAACCACGAAGACAGTCAGGTTAAACCACGAAGACAGTCAGGTTAAACCATGAAGACAGTCAGGTTAAACCATGAAGACAGTCAGGTTAAACCATGAAGACAGTCAGGTTAAACCATGAAGACAGTCAGGTTAAACCACGAAGACAGTCAGGTTAAACCACGAAGACTGTCAGGTTAAACCATGAAGACAGTCAGGTTAAACCACGAAGACAGTCAGGTTAAACCACGAAGACAGTCAGGTTAAACCACGAAGACAGTCAGGTTAAACCATGAAGACAGTCAGGTTAAACCATGAAGACAGTCAGCCAGGTTAAACCATGAAGACAGTCAGGTTAAACCATGAAGACAGTCAGTCAGGTTAAACCATGAAGACAGTCAGTCAGGTTAAACCATGAAGACAGACAGTCAGGTTAAACCACGAAGACAGTCAGGTTAAACCATGAAGACAGTCAGGTTAAACCACGAAGACAGTCAGGTTAAACCACGAAGACAGTCAGGTTAAACCACAAAGACAGTCAGGTTATACCATGAAGACAGGCTGGTTAAACCATGAAGACAGGCATGTTAAACCAGACTGATTGAATGGTGACAGACTTGTTGACGCTTGAGTTCTGTCAGTTTTTTCCTGTCTCATGTTTAGGCGATGTTAAATGACACTCAAACTGACTATTTAAACACTTTTAGCTTGGCTATGGAATAGACTGTTGCTATGAGAATATACTGTTGCTATGGAAAAAGTAAGCCTTGTGATTGTTGCTGTTTACGTGGATTTACAACACTCATGCAGCCACACACGCGGACACACACACACACACATGATCACAATGTTCCATGAGGAAGTTGAGGGTAGCGGTGACACCTTCCTGTGGGAACATCTTGGCTACAAAAATAAAGGCACATGTGTGTGTGTGTGTTCCTCTGCCTGGGCTCAACTCCTCACATCTGCTGAGCGTCACACTTTTCCCATTCCGACCTCCATGCTTCCAGACACACTGTTAAAACCTGCGAACAAAATCAGTCTCATTGTCTCTAGGCCAAGAGTTGTTCTTAAAACTCTCCTCCGTGACCCCCAGAAACCTCTCCTCCGTAACCCCCAGAAACCTCTCCTCAGTGACCCCCAGAAACCTCTCCTCAGTGACCCCCAGAAACCTCTCCTCAGTGACCCCCAGAAACCTCTCCTCAGTGACCCTCAGAAACCTCTCCTCAGTGACCCCCAGAAACCTCTCCTCAGTGACCCCCAGAAAACTCTCCTCAGTGACCCTCAGAAACCTCTCCTCCGTGACCCTCAGAAACCTCTCCTCAGTGACCCCCAGAAACCTCTCCTCAGTGACCCCCAGAAACCTCTCCTCAGTGACCCTCAGAAACCTCTCCTCCGTGACCCCCAGAAACCTCTCCTCAGTGACCCTCAGAAACCTCTCCTCCGTGACCCCCAGAAACCTCTCCTCAGTGACCCCCAGAAACCTCTCCTCAGTGACCCCCAGCAACCTCTCCTCAGTGACCCCCAGAAACCTCTCCTCCGTGACCCCCAGAAACCTCTCCTCAGTGACCCCCAGAAACCTCTCCTCCGTGACCCCCAGAAACCTCTCCTCAGTGACCCTCAGAAACCTCTCCTCCGTGACCCCCAGAAACCTCTCCTCAGTGACCCTCAGAAACCTCTCCTCAGTGACCCCCAGAAACCTCTCCTCAGTGACCCTCAGAAACCTCTCCTCCGTGACCCCCAGAAACCTCTCCTCAGTGACCCCCAGAAACCTCTCCTCAGTGACCCCCAGAAACCTCTCCTCAGTGACCCTCACAAACCTCTCCTCAGTGACCCTCAGAAACCTCTCCTCCGTGACCCCCAGAAACCTCTCCTCAGTGACCCCCAGAAACCTCTCCTCAGTGACCCCCAGAAACCTCTCCTCAGTGACCCCCAGAAACCTCTCCTCCGTGACCCCCAGAAACCTCTCCTCAGTGACCCCCAGAAACCTCTCCTCCGTGACCCCCAGAAACCTCTCCTCAGTGACCCACAGAAACCTCTCCTCCGTGACCCCCAGAAACCTCTCCTCAGTGACCCTCAGAAACCTCTCCTCCGTGACCCCCAGAAACCTCTCCTCCGTGACCCCCAGAAACCTCTCCTCAGTGACCCCCAGAAACCTCTCCTCAGTGACCCTCAGAAACCTCTCCTCCGTGACCCCCAGAAACCTCTCCTCAGTGACCCCCAGAAACCTCTCCTCAGTGACCCTCAGAAACCTCTCCTCCGTGACCCCCAGAAACCTCTCCTCAGTGACCCTCAGAAACCTCTCCTCCGTGACCCCCAGAAACCTCTCCTCCGTGACCCCCAGAAACCTCTCCTCAGTGACCCCCAGAAACCTCTCCTCAGTGACCCTCAGAAACCTCTCCTCCGTGACCCCCAGAAACCTCTCCTCAGTGACCCCCAGAAACCTCTCCTCAGTGACCCTCAGAAACCTCTCCTCCGTGACCCCCAGAAACCTCTCCTCAGTGACCCCCAGAAACCTCTCCTCAGTGACCCCCAGAAACCTCTCCTCCGTGACCCCCAGAAACCTCTCCTCAGTGACCCCCAGAAATCTCTCCTCAGTGACCCCCAGAAACCTCTCCTCCGTGACCCTCAGAAACCTCTCCTCCGTGACCCCCAGACAATTCCACTCGGTGACCCCCCAGAAACCTCTCCTCGGTCAACCCCCCAGAAACCCCCCCTCGGTGACCCCCCAGAAACCCCCCCTCGGTGACCCCCCCAGAAACCTCTCCTCGGTGTCCCCCCAGCCCCAGAAACCTCTCCTCAGTGGCTACCAGTCGTTCCATATATTTGAACTATTCCACAGCAGCTGATTTTTGTCGTGTAATCTTAAAGCCCCTGACTCTGTGAATCAGGCTGAGTTAGTTCAGGGCTACAGAAGCATGATGAAACATCTGGTGGTCCCAGAGGAGAGCTTTCAAAACCACTGGTCTGTAATAATTCATTTCAACTATGTGGCTTTCAGAGAACATATATAGCCAAGTCATCACATCAACCAAAATGGAAAACACTGGGACAGAGACGCACGCTGTTCACACATACTGTCTGTTGATTATTCTCCCACTGGGCTACAGACCTGTCTCACACACACACACACACACACACACACACACACACACACACACACACACACACACACACACACACACACACACACACACACACACACACACACACACACACACACACACACACACACACACATGAATTAATAGAGTGTTGATGGGTGACCTCAGTCTGCAGACCAATGGGGACCGTGTGTGTTGGGAGACACAGAGAGGGCATTGTTCTCTCCTCCTCAGCCTGGTGTGACCTCACCCTCCCTGGGCATCTGTCACCATGGCACTGCCCTCTACACGATCGCACACACACTCACAAGCACACACACGATCACACACACGATCACACACACACACACGATCACACGATCACACACGATCACACGATCACACACACACAATCACACACGCAGACAGACGCGATCACACACACACACATACATATATACACACATGACCACACGACCACATGATCACACACAAACACACACACAGTTACACATGCAGACACACATACACACACGATCACAAGATCACAAGATCAAAAACACACACAAAAGTTTTACCTTTATTTTACTAGGCCAGTCAGTTAAGAACAAATTCTTATTTTCAATAACGGCCTAGGAACAGTGGGTTACCTGCCTGGTCAGGGGCAGAACGACAGATTTGTACCATGTCAGCTTGGGGATTTGAACTTGCAACCTTTTGGTGACTAGTCCAACACTCTAACCACTAGGCTACCCTGCCGCCCCGGTTGTAGATAGGGGTTGTAGATGGGGGTTGTAGATGGGGGTTGTAGATGGGGTTTCTAGATGGGGGGTTCTAGATGGGTGCTTGTTTTTTACAGTGTGTGTTTGTACATTCCCTCTTCTATTCCCATAACTACAGCATAGTTAAATAATCTGTCCTCTTAATTGAGGACATTTTTACACTGTGTATTTTGTCTAGCTATCGGAACGTGTGAGAGACAGACTGAGAGAGAGTCATTCTGCAAAAATATTCTCCATGTACAACGTAGAACACCAAATAATGCACCCAGAGCAGAAATAGGCCAATATGCAACCCAATAATGATCAAAATCCAGAAAAGAGCCGTTAAATTCTACAACCACCTAAAAGTAAGCGATTCCCAAACCTTCCATAACAAAGCCATCACCTACAGAGAGATGAACCTGGAGAAGAGTTCCCTCAGCAAGCTGGTCCTGGGGCTCTGTTCACAAACACA